>NC_138774.1:239644500-239702000 GCF_965119305.1 Pelophylax lessonae | reverse complement strand
TGGAAGTTGAAGAAACAAGAAGAGCTAGTTGGCTCCCTGTGATGAAAAAAGAAGATGGTAATGCAGGACTTGACCTGTGTGAGGACATCTGAGCATTAGAGGAGGACAGCACTGGACCCATTAGGGTTGCAAGTATCTGACTACAAAAAAATAAAAACTATCACCAAAGTGAGGGAAAAAAAATAATTTGAGAATCTGAAGTTCCTTTTTAAGGTAGATATATCCGGGAGTCCTATTTGTGGGTTTCATTCCAACGTGAGGCATGTTCTATTTTTTCCAGTATTGTTCATCTATGTATTTTCTGAGAAGGAAAGCATTTTACTCCCCAAGTGGATTATAGTGTTGATGTATCCTTCTCTTATTCTGGAGCATGTTGGTTTTTATAACAACATTTAGTCTTTTCCAATTTGTTTATAGCCTGACAAGCACACTTTGGATTACTTCACTGGAGCTAAAGTACCACATTTTAAAAACATTTTGGGTTTAAATTGGCATTCTGAAAGGTATCTGAAAAAAATCCTTGATTTATTTCTGGAATGTTAATAGAACTCTAGAGAGGCACCAAGATGCCTCAATCACTATGGAACAGAATCCATCCATCTGCTTAATCGTGTCCTTTCCTTCTTGGCTGTATATGGGCAGAGGACACTCTCAATCAGAGTTGTAGGTCAATAGACTAGTCAGTGGATGAGAATATAAAGACCGTTGCCCATGGATGAGTAGAATGGTGTGAGTGCTTACTTTTGCTTGACAAAAAGGAGTGGTATTGACGATTCTCTACTGCGAGGTCTACAATCTTTCTAAACAAAGGGCAATTTTACTGTCCTTTAGTCTTTACGGGGGGAGGGGGAGGCAGCTGGAGTAGATAATCGCCTGGCAACAGTGGGAGGAATAATGCCCCATCATTGGTGTCAGTGGTAGGAAGCATGCCCCATTATTGATGTCAGTGGGGAGAATAATGCCCCATAATTGGTGTCAGTGGTAGGAAGCGTGCCCCATCATTGGTGTCAGTGGGGGGGAATAGTGTCCCATCATTGGTGTCAGTGGTAGGAAGTGTGCCCCATCATTGGCGATAAGTGCCTCATATCATAGGGAGAAGTAATGCTCCCAAGGGTCAGATAAAGGCAAGCCAAGTTCCACATCTGCAGGCACCAGTTTGGAGACCACTGCTCTTCAGCAATGCCTGAATGGAGAACTGAAGTACTGAGCAGGTGGACCTTTTTTAGGCAACTCAGGGTTTCATTTTATTTTTGATTGGAGTGTTTCTTAATTCTTCCAACAAAAAGAAAGCAGAATTTAACTGAAAAGGAACTAGTTTCCATAGCAACAAGTCATTTTCCTAAGATTATCTTTTTTTCTTGAAAATGTTTTTATACTAGATAATTCAGAAAGTCATTTCTGAAATACAGACATTTTAATTCCAAATGAAATTAGTCTGATTTTTAATTTCCCGCTGTTCTGCTCCACAATAAAAGTGGCCATATAACAGATGTTGTAGCAGACAATGGTTTTTACGTTCTTAGAACAAAACTTAAACACGTGAATGAACAGCTGGCTAAAGATTGTGCACTCTCAATGTAATCAGCAGAGACCATTTAATATGGCATAATGTGCTAGGAAATTAGTCCTTATATCATTAATTTGGTATAAAAGAATGCTGAATTACTAAGAATTCACTATATATTAAGGGGAATGCAACTAACAATACAATCAACATTCAGACTGGGTAATGAATAGGGCAGCAGAATACTATCACTCTGCAGTGATATTGAACGTTGGAATTATTATTATTATTATTATTATACAGGATTTATATAGCGCCAACAGTTTGCGCAGCGCTTTACAATGTGAAATGACATGTGAATGGCATAATTTTACATTAGATATCAATAATGTCTGCCAGTGATGTAAAGGGAGGCTGTAGTCAGGTGGACTGGGTGTGACAAAAGAGAACAAACTCACTATAAGCAATGAACATGTGTCATGAAGCATGGGCATGAAGACCATCAACCAAAGGTCCAAAAATGGGCCTTGCTTAATAACAAGGCAGAGATCACCTTCACCCTTCCCCGCCCACCCCCGTGTCCCTTTAAAAAGTTCTAAATGCCAGGGGGCAGGTAAGATCAGCCAATTACGGGGCCACTGCAATGGGCTGTCACAGTGATCACATGATTAGGAGCCAGTCCCGCTGGCTACCAATCATTAATGGGACCAAGAGCTGTCTTTTACTGTGAGTGTACTTTCAGCACAGAAACATTGGCTGCTCTGAAACGCATTAAAGCCCACCCTTTTGCCACCGCCTATATGTCTTACGTGGGTGGAACACTTAAATATTTACATATTGATTGATATGTATTTTCCTGTCAGAAACATTGCAACTAATTAGAAATGCTGGTAGATCCTCCAGATAGGAAATGGGTTAGTCATCTGACCTATCCACTTATGTTTGTAAAATTTCTCCTTGAGTTATTGAACTCTGTAGTACAACAGGTTTTTTTTTTATAATGAGTGGTAAGGAGACACACAAAAATGTGTTAAAAAGAATTCAAGGGATCCACCTGTTTGCAACCTTCATATGCAATATTGCAGGGATTCCCAAACTACGGCCCTGCAGCTGTTGCAAAACTACACATCCCATGAGGCATTGTAAAACTCTGACATTCACATACATGACTAGGCATGATGGGAATTGTAGTTCCTGAAAAACTGGAGGGCCATAGTTTGGGAATCCCTGCAATATTGCTTATTTACTTGACATACACACACTAAAGAAAAACTTTACAATACAATACTTCTGCCCATTCTCTGTAATAGAAAATCACAACCTTCCAACTGAGGGTGACTTGACAGCGTCCACAACATGTATGCAATCAAATTGCTCCGCTGTTTGTGCAGAATGTGTCAATGTCATTATGTAACCACAGTGTATACAAAAAAAATAAAATAAATACATTTTTTATAATAATCATTTTTATGTTAACAAAGCAGTCCAAAGACAGGATCATTATGTAATAGTAATGTTTGTTTAGAGCCAATATCCCTTTAGGCCTTGTGTATTAAAGAGGATTGATCTGTGCCCTCTACCCTAGACAGTACATGGCCGGCTAACATTACACACATAGCTCATAGGATTATCAACTCTTCATGTTACAATAACAAGTACCTGAACTCATCGCACAGCAACCTTAAAAATAACTTTTAGATTTTCCATATATTCACCCTGCCATTTATATTTGATCTGTCATGCCTTATCATTTTTCAATTTATTTAATCACTCTTTAGATTAAGTCAATCATACTGTGTAAGGTGCAACATGATTTCAGCCTATTTTAATGAGTTATCAGTTAAAAGATACTGTATATCATAGGCAAAAATAACTGCGCATATGGGTTTATTCTTCCTGTGGAAGTGCATGTAACAAATGTTATTTGACTATTTCTCTCCAAAATGAATGTTTCTCTTTCGAAAAAATAGAATGAATACGGAAAATACTGTATTATGGTCACTAAATGAAGCTGATGATCGTAAGAATGAAATACTTCTTTACTATGATCATAAGCTCCATGTAGTTACCACAATGCGGTTTTTGTCCTAACTCACTCTATTCTTATGAATGAAAAACTTGCACAGAAAATAGCCTATTAACATTTGGTTTCTCCCCATTCAAACAGAACAAGAGTGCATCCAGTTTCACAGGATAGAAAGCTCAATTTTATTTCCTTATTTTTTTTAAAAAAAACAAATCAAGGTGTTAAAAGTTATACCAAAGACAAGGTTTTTGTTACTGACTGAGATAGGGTTTTGACTTGCTATCAGAAGAAAGGGTAATCATGCTGCTAGGTTCTATTTGGAGCATACTCGCTATAACGGTGCATATAGATGTTAGAGAACATGCGCCCAATTTGGCGTCCAATTTTTGTAAATATTTTATTATATCTTTTCATGTCCTCTGGTGTTGGTCCATTGTGTTTTATCAAGTTCAAAGTTGGCGCATCCCTCTACCAGGAAATTCTAGAGCACTTCATGCTTCCCTCTGCAGACCATTTTTATGGAGAAGCTGACTTAATTTTTTATCAAGACTTGTCACCTGTCCACACTGCCATAAGTACCAATACCTGGTTTAATAATCATGGTATCACTGTGCTTGATTGGCCAGCAAACTCCCCTGACCTAAACCCCATAGAGAATCTGTGGGATATTGTCAAGAGGAAGATGGGAGACACCAGATTCAACAATGCAGACCAGCTGAAGGCCACTTTCAAAGCAACCTGGGCTTCCATAACACCTCAGCAGTGCCACTGGCTGATTGTCTCCATGCCCCGCTGCATTGATGCAGTAGTTCATGCAAAAGGAACCCCGAGCAAGTAATGATATACTTTGCATGGACATACTTTTCAGTAGGCCAACATTTCTGTATTGAAAATCCTTTTTTTTTTTTATTGGTCTTATGTAATATTCTAATTTTCTGAGATACTGAATTTTGGGTTTTCGCCAGCTGTAAGCCATAATCATCAAAATTAAAAGAAAGAAATGCTTGAAATATATCACTCTGTGTGTAACACATCTATATAAAATATATGAGTTTCACTTTTTGAATTGAATAACTGAAAAAAATTTATTTTTTGATGATATTTTATTTTTATGAGATGCACTTGTATATATACAGCATATACACTATACTGAACAGCTACATGGCTTGAGGACAAGCTCCAACTAGTCTCATAGTGGCCTACACAATTCTTTACTGTTCCTTTTCAAGCCCCTGACTTTTTCTTCTGCTCCCAGAACCCTGAGACAACTGTATATACCTTATGAAGGGGCACTGCCTAATGGTCAAACAGGGAAAGGCCCAACAACCCTTTACACCACATGTGTCAAACACAAGGCCCGCGGGCCAAATCCGGCCCTCCAGGCCATTTCATGTGGCCCTCAAACTTCTCCTGCAGCTGCAGGAGAGCTCAAGCCCCTGTACTTTTTGCTTTCCAGCAATGCCTACACCTTCTTCCCAGCAGCTACACAAGATAAAGGGGTTCACTGTGATGTAAGGAAGGGTGAGTGACTCAACTTCTGATGGTGGTGAGGCTCTTAACCACTTAAGCCCCGGAGGATTTGGCTGCTAAACGACCAGAGGGTATTTTGCGATTCGGCACTGCGTGACTTTAACGGACAATTGCGCGGTCGTGCGACGCTGTACCTAAACGAATTTGGCGTCCTTTTTTTCCCACAAACAGAGCTTTCTTTTGGCGGTATTTGATCACCTGTGCGATTTTTTGATCACGCGCTATAAACAAAAAAAGAGCGTAAATTTTGCAAAAATAGCAATATTTTTCCCTTTTTTTTATATGAAATTCCCCCAAAAAAAAATGTAAAAATCAAAATTTTTTAATATTTTCGGCCAATTTGTTTTATGCTACCTATGTTTGGTAAAAAAAATCGCAAAAAGCGTATTTTGATTGGTTTGCGCAAAAGTTATTGCGTTTACTAACAAAGGGAAAGATTTTTGTCATTTTTGTTTTTTTTTTAACGCGTAATGGCGGCGATCTGCGATTTTTTTTGCGGTACTGCGACATTGCGGCGGACAGATCGGACCCTTGACTGACATTTTTGACACTTTTGGGGGTTACCAGTGACATTTCTACAGTAATCAGTGCTATATATATATGCACTGTTACTGTAAAAATACACTGGTAGTGAAGGGGTTAACTTTATTTGAGAGGGAGGGGCTGTGTGTGTCCCTAGGGGCGTGATTCTAACTGTGATTGGCTGTGGCTTCAACTGTATGCAGAGTGATCAATGGATCTACATAGTAGATCCATGTGATCATCTCTCATACAGAGAGGAGAATGACAGGCAGCTTGTTTACACAAGCTGCCTGACTTTCTCCCTCTCCCCCGCCGATCGCAGAGTGGCCGGCGGCGATCGGGTCCGCCGGTCACACGCGCGGGGGGGTCCGTGACCACGCGGGAGCGGGAGCGCGCCTCCGGCGGCGCGCGCTCGCTCCCTAAACCCTCACAGGCGAGCGACGTAGACCTACGTCACTTTGCCTGTGAGGGGCTGACCGCCGCCGTAGATAGTCGTGCGGCGGTCGGCAAGTGGTTAACATCTTATGTAAGGGTAGGGGATGCTCTGGACATCTAGTCTTACAGATACAACCGGCCCATTTGAGGGCAATCATAATGCTGAGGCGGCCCGCGATTTTAATTGAGTTTGACACCCCTGCTTTACACTATGGCCACCAATCACTGTGGCACAAGGAACACTTTGTAGTGAACACTTTCTTTAGCCCACAAAAACATTGATCCATACAATAAAAGGGCTAGTTGACTGTGTTTGCCCCCACTAAAACTTCCCAGTACTCCCCTGCTTTGCTCCATCACACTATTACCCAAAGGATCCCTAAAAATGTTGCCTGGGTAAAGCAGATGAATTTTGCTTCATCCATCTCTAATAATCAATTTTTGATTGGTCATGTTCTACCTAGAAATGCAGTTTAAAAAAAAAACAATATATATATATATATATATATATATATATATATATATATATATATATATATGATATATCAGTGTGTGAGGTATCAGTATGTCAGATATCTAGATGGATCATTTACTATGATGTAAATGTTACAGCTTTACTTCTGATCAGATCTGTTTTATAATTCCCTCCCTTAAATATCATCTTGTAACTGGTGCAGTACATTTTTATTGATTTTTAATGTCTGGAGAGAAAAAATGCTTCCAATAGGTCAGCTGGCCTATCCTCCCACTCATCATGTCAAGCATTCCTTGACAAGTTTGTCTGGTTTTCCCCATCATGATAAAGGTCACTTTGCTTGGTATGCCTTAGGCCAATACATTGTAACTGATAAGAACCAACTGCTGTAATGTACAACTGAAAGAGGCCTTACAGCCATAAGCAGTGCCTAGGATCGTGTATAAAAATAGGGTAAACTCAAAGGACCACCTGGGCCACTTGGTCATTTCTGCCATCAACATTCTGTGTGTCTAAGGGCATTATTGAAGTTACATATTTTTCATGTCAGAATGCCTACTGATTTTAGAGAAACGTTCACAAATTCTGGGTGTTTGTGCCTGATGGTAGAGCCTTAACGAAAGGATATATAAAGAAAGGAAGAATAATTGTAGGGCCAAATTGGCTGTCCATAGGGCTCTTTTACCCCTCTCCTAAAAGAATGTGCAATTTCATCTAATGCATGTTTGTGCAACTATTATCTAAAGGAATAATTGGTGGTCAGATCCTGACCACTCTCAAGTGCCAAAAATGCACCCTAAAGTGAACCTATGCTTTGCCAATACAGGGAAAAGCAACATTTTTGCTTAATTGTTACTCAGTGTCCAAGTTGTGATTGTTGTGATGGTTTAGTTCTTCAACACTGTGAAAGGGTAAAGTACAAAGCGCTGTTCCAGGGTATAAATTTGACATAAAAAAGAAGTTTAAAGGGATAATCATTTTATTAAACTGTTCCCATTGAACAACATCCTTAGCCATGCAAAGAGATGGAACTATATCTGTAAACCACTGCAACTCACATCTTCGGTAACGGCTACAGCTGTGCCTTGTAGAATGAATGGCTGCCTTTTGGGTCCTGGGACTCCTGAGAGCAGGCAAATGGCCCAATGGATGTGAGCTCCGTCCAATGACCTTGTTGGGGCTGCGCTGGGCTAATCACTGCTGTCAGGAGGGAGTTGCCGGTTAGAAGATCATGATCCACTACAGGGGCTGCACACAGTAGTCGGTACAGAGACGCCAGGCGGGCAAAAAGCCAAAGCCTGTTGCAGCAGGGCTGGGCTAAGATGAGTGTATGGGAATAAGGAAAACAAATTGCTCTCAGAGTTCTCTGAAGATGGACTACATGTTTCGGGGATTAACCCCTTCTTCAGGTCACCTAATGAGAGCTGGCAGACAATGGGGAAATATATAGGAAAATACCAGGGGACAAGTCAGCCTTCCATTGCCATTGACAATGTAGGCTATGTGGGACTTTAAGTGAGACACCGGCAGGTATGCCCAGCGTCTCCATCCCTGTATCGGAAAAAACAAATTGAAAAGGGTTAAAAGAGGTGCATGGAAGCCAGCCAGCCCCCAGTCTGATTTACTCACCCTCCAGTCTGCCACAGACCAAGTAGACCTGTCTCGATATAAATAAAGAACAGGGGTTTAGTTGACACGCATTTACAAATGCATGTGTAAGCTGCAGAGCCACGACACGGCACCCTGTTTTATCTGCAGACCCTAACACTTTTAAATTTGAGTGTCTCCACTCTGGGAGCACATGGCTGCTAATGGGTGGATAGGAGCCAGGTGGGAGGGAGCAGCCCAAACTTCCCCCAACCCACCTCCATCCACGACTGGTATAGTATCTCAATGCTCTATTAGCAATGTTCTTAAGATGGTAAAAACTGAAAACGACCAGCTGAGAAGCATACACCTCCAATCCCTTGGCGGATGCAGTGTAAAACACAGATTGGGACTTTATATGAGGCAATTTGCCTGTATAGCTCAGTGCCTCCATCCCTAATTTCATAAAATATTTGGGACTTTACATGAGACAAGCAGGTCATGCTATGGTCTCCATCCCTGTATTTGAAAAAACTGGGGTCAAATTAGACTGCATCCACCAAAAAAGCACGAAAATCGCACAGTGGGACTTTGAATGAAGCACCAGCCTGTAGGCAAGGTGCCTCCATCCCTGGTTACATAGACAATGTGGGCTACGTGGGACTTTAAGTGAGACACCGGCAGGTATGCCCAGCGTCTCCATCCCTATATCGGAAAAAACTAATTGAAAAGGATTAAAAGAGGTGCATGGAAGCCAGCCAGCCCCCAGTCTGAGGGCTGGCTGGCTTCCATGCTCCTCTTTTAATCCTTTTCAATTTGTTTTTTCCATTGCCATTAACCCCTAAAGATGAAGTAATATGCAAACAAGTAAAAACATAGTGCCAATGCATGTATAAAAAATGAAAACAAATTAAGAATAAATTCAATAGGAGAAGGTAAAACAACCTTAAAAGACACACACACACACACACACACACACACACACATATATATATATATATATATATATATATATATATATACATAGTTACATACATAGTAGGTGAGGTTGAATAAAGACAATAGTCCATCCAGTTCAACCTGTGTAGGTGTGTGTGGCCGTATATATATATATATATATATATATATATATATATATATATATATATATATGATTAAATAAAAAGCCTGAAACACTCATACCCCCATACACTGTATGGAGCACACATAAAGAAAAATGAAATAGGTTTGCAAAAGGGATAAGTATCCAAAATTCATTATACTGTTGGTAAAATAAACCTCAGTGGGGGATTGGGGACTCAAAAAAATCTGAATTCCCACAGCAATGAAAAATAATAATAACAAAAAAAAAATAAAAAGTATTTCAAGATAATAAAAAAATAAAAACACAAATGAAAATGTAAATGAAATAAATACAAAAATTAATGATAAAAATAATAATAAGTGGGTGGGTAAACCCTACCAAAAAAAAAAAAAAAAAAAAAAACAACAAAAAACAAAACTTGATAATAAAATATAAAAAAGACAGTATATAGACAAACTAAAAGATGATAAATAGAATGAAAATATTTAGAATCCAACACTTGATAATTAGCAAAAAAAATTAAACATAAATAATAATAAATATTGAATGAAGAATAGATGACTGATAGACAAAATCTCATTATATAACAGTATGGGTATCTAATTTTTCGTTCAAACCTTGGGGAGCGAGTGAATTAGGCTTATAGATCTACATGGTCTCTCTCTTGCATAACAACATAAATCTTTCATTGTCTGTGAGGGACCCCTTAGGAATATGCTCAATAGCCAAGACTGTCAAAGGCTTTGTAGTTTTTCGTGTGAAAGATGGAAAAATGAAGTGGGACACTGTGCTGATCTATTCCCTTTTGGATGGACCTACGATATTCACCCACTCTTGTGCGTAGGGTATGTATTGTTCTACCCACGTAGAGTAGCTTGCACAAACATATATAACGTATTGGATCGAACAAGTCATGAAGAGTCTAATAGAATAGACGTTCCCAAACATATCCGAAAAAGAGGATTGGCCGTGTGTTATGAATTGGCATGTGAGGCAACTTCTTTTTTGAGTTTGATTTTGTTGAGTTCCTTTTCAAAAAATTTCTATTTTATGGGATGGTTCCTTCTTATTGAATTGTTATTACTCCACCCACACAATTAATGCTATAATTAGGTGCACCATTTTGGTTGAAAATTGCTCTCCAAATTACTTCCAAATCATTGTCCACTGAAGAGTGGTATAATTGGTTCTTGGGCTGGTCATACGCTGATAGAAAAACAGTTTCTTCCACACTGTATATCCCTCCATCTCCTGCGGTGCCCATGGTATTTAACAGCTGGCCCCAATGACTGTTAAACTTCCCAAACAGCTCCTGCTTCTGATTGAATGCAGATGCTTTTTGGTTGACAATTTTTCACCCACCTCCTTAGATTTTTCAATCAGGAATGTCAGCTGACCATGCCACCTGTTAACCGAATTTTGGCAAGTTTCTTAAGACCTGGGTGAAATTCATACAGCGTATGGCCAACTTAAGGTCAGTGGAAATCTTTGAGGTTTGGAATATGCAGGATGTCCCATTGCATTGTCTTAACTGCATCTCCCCTCCCATACAAGTTACAAAAAGATGTTGCTGCCCTAGGTAGAGCCCTCCTTTAGAGGAACCATGCAAGTCACACAACGTAAATGTGTAACTCCATTTCCACTGATCTTCAAAAGATGTTATCAAATCCTTACCTTCAGCTCACTAAAAAATACTTTGTGATTGCCCTGACCTGACTACTTAGCAATAAATGTCCCTCTCAATGTGCGGTTCTTGCCCTGGATGTTTAGAGTGATGGGCACCAGTCACTTTGCTTTCGATTTTTTAAAGATTTTATTGCACAAGTTAATGGAAAAAGGAAGGAGGGCGGATCTTTCTAAGCTTTTGGGTCTCATTCACAGGACTGTACTGGCCAGACCCTTTTAAAGTGGTCCCTTAACGACTGAGGTTCAAATGGTATACTAGTATTTCAATTCAAGGCAGGGAAGCATGAAAAGGTTCCTGTGGTGCTTTCCTAATCAGTCACTCACCACCTTCATGTGGAAGACAACCACGGTCTGCTTCCACTAGGCCTAACAATAACACTCCATAGCAGCCAGTATAGTGAAAGATTCCTCCCGGGAGGTGGGATCCTTGCAACTTCCTACATCCTAAGGCCTCAAGGACAAGACAGCTGTAACAGATGCAAAAGTTCCAGTATGCCCCTCAAGCTTGCTAATTTGCCAGTTATTAAACATTCCTAACACAATTTGTTATCTGAAAGCATGCAGGGCCACCAAATGGGGGATACAAGCAGTCCTCCTCTACCAGGCCCAGGTCCTATCGAGTCATCAAAGGAGGCCTTGCAGGATCTAATAGAATCATGGCGGCAAGGCTGGGTAATGAGGGTGCAGTGTCCTGCATTTGGCTGTATGGTGGTAGTGTGTCTCTTGACCTAAGTGTCCCCTCTTACCCCAGGCTGTTGTTCAAGGGGTGGATATCCAGGCTGCTGTCCTCATTGTATTTCCATGGCCAGCCAGTTGGCTCGCTAAAGGCCTATTTTTTGGCTAGGTCTTAGCTGCTTGTTTGTTTCTTCTGTCAAGTTGCTAATAAGAGTCACAGAAAATTTGGGAAAACTTCTTGCTCATGAATATGGACAGGGAGGACTTGCGGCTAAGGTCAATGGAGAGGGGGAACTTGTTGCCCAGGTTTATGGACAGGGTAGTCTTATGGCTCAGGTGTATGAGGAGGGGAAGGGCTGCCAATAGCATACCCAGTGCAGCTTCCTTTGCAAACCTCTGCCTCCCTCTATGACCAAATGGCAGTAGAGGAGGTTGATTGAGGGGAGTACTTGATGGGGGGTTGAGGCTGTCAGGTAGGCTGTGCGGGTTCTATGCTTTTCTAATGGCCCTGACAGCACGTGACTGAGATGATTCACTCTATGGTTAGAGAACACTAGCCTACACACAGCTAAACTGACTAAATCTCTCTAACAGATCAAACATACAAAAGAAGATTTGGAAAAGTACTACAGCTCTAAACAAGTAATACAATATAGCTCCCTGCTGTTCTCTAGTGGTGGCTTTTTGACGTTACCTACTATGTCTTTATATTAGGAGCAAAAGTTGCCAGATTATTTTCCCTAGACGCTGCTGCTATCTGCTGGTTCTATCCAATATTTCAAAGTGGAAAGTTACTTCTGTAACACTCGACTCCCCCGCTGTATCATCTGATAACAGATTTATATTCAGCATTCCCACGCACATACATATTCACTCTTTCCTGGAATAACCCGGTCTTGTCAGTCTTAGATATGTAACTTTAGATAAAAAGAAATCTTCATTCCATTATAAAAGAACATTTTTGTAACATGTATAATGTATTTTTTATATTTGATATTTTTTATATTTAATTTATTTGTATTTAATATTTTAAATCTAAAATATTCATTGTATACTTGCTTTTAAATTAGTATGTTTATCATTGCTATTAGATAAACAGTGAGCATTTAAAAAAAAAAAGGGGCCAAATACAGTAATTCATAGCAGGCAATCAGAATTAAAATCAGACTGGTACAAGGTAGTTTGTAATTGATTACTTTGGGCGCTAGACTTTGATTTTAGCATCATTGAAAACATTCGGTAGATATCGTTGCCTCTGCTGTCTAAGAAGGTTGCCTTTTTAGTGGCGATCACTTCGGCTCGCAGGGTGTCGGAGTTGTGAGGACAACTCTGGATCAACTCTAGCTGTAGAGGGATCCAGAGTTGTCCTCACAGGCGTGGAGGAAAACGTCTGGTGGAATTGCCTAGGCTATCCCAGTGGAAGTGGGAGCTGATACCTGCCAAACCTAGGTACTCGTTGCCCCCAAAATTTTAGCACTTTGATTGTTGTGTTTTTTTAACCAAATTGGTCTGTATCATTAGGTTTTCATTTTATTAATGGTTTTTAATTAATAAAATGTAATTAATTGTTCTTTATAGGGTTTGTAATAGTAGCCATACTTGGTCGATTTTTTTATCCAATTGATATGCAATTTGATCAAAATGATTGAATCTGCAAACAATCTAACAGCCGTAACTTCCCTTCAGATCAATTTAGACTCAATTTTGCTTGGATTCAATCAAACTGAGTCGATCACTGTAAGGAAAGGCCTTCTGTGCACCGGCTAAAACAGATTCTTTTTCGTGCTTGCAGGAATTGGGCATTGGTTAATGCATGTGTGTGAACACGAGCGATGGCGCACACGTGCACCTGTGACAGATGTTGGCGCCCACCAGGCAATTTAAACCCAGCCAGTGCTCAGGTTCAGTGCTGCTTTGTCTTTCAGCCTCCTGTGTATTCTGTGTTCCTGTTATCCTGTATCTTGACTTCAGTTACTGACCCGGCTTGTCTGACCACTCTCTGAACTCCATCTGCACCGAACCCTGGCTTGTCCTTGACCTCCACTTTTGTCTGCTCCATTGGCTTCTATTGCCCCGTTTGGCTCCTGAACCAGCATGTACCCAGACCACGGTATTGCCTGCTCCTCTGTACTTGATCTGTCCTGCCAGTGTATGATCCAGCTTGTCTGACTCTGCTTCCTGACACATGCTGCTGTGCCTGCCGTTCTTCAGTCTGCTATCAGCGCATGTCGCACATGCCCGCTGTCACCAGTACTAGCCTGCTTCAGTCTGCCATCCTCCAGCTGCCCGCCTGCTTTTGGAGCAATCTGACAATTTCTCCTAGCCTGCTGCTAGCAAGACTTACAAGCACACATGCTACTCTGCACGCCTGTGCTTACTGTCTACACCACAGGTGTCAAACACAAGGTCCGTGGGCCGAATGCGGCCCCCCAGGCCATTTCATGTGGCCCTCGCACCTCTCCTGCAGCTGCTGCATCCCTCCTTGTCTTTGCCCCCTCCTTGTCTTTGCCCCCACCTTGTCTCTGTAGTCAGTAGCAGAGAGGATGGAACTTCTTTGGCAGATCCTGCACTCCTCTGTATGAGAAAGGCTCGTCTTTGCCCCCCCCTCTCAGCAGTCCGCAGGAGAGAGGAGGGCAGAACTCCTCCTACAGATCCTGAGCCTCTCTGTGCAGCCACAACACCACCTTTCCTCTCCCTCCCATGGTCTCAGCATTCAGCAGACTCTGGAAGCTGACTCCAGCCCTCCTTTGGTTCTCCTCCATACCCTGCACTTCTTCCCAGATCAACCCGCATCTTTTTTCTGGCAGCAGCACAAGGTAAGGGGGTGCTTTGTGATGTAAGGAAGGGTAGGTGACTCTTGACATCTCATATAAGGGTGCATGGGATACTCTGGACATTTAGTCCTACAGATATAGCCGGCCCTTTGAGGGCAACCATAATGCTGATGCGGCCCGCAATGAAATTAAGTTTGACACCCCTGGTCTACACTATCAGGGGCCCCGAGTCAGGGGTGTAAGAAAGGCCTTCCTCATCGTATCAGGCTCTGCTACCATGCCTTTTGTTTCACTTGACCCTCCCTTCTAGACTGTAAGCTCTAACGAGCAGGGCCCTCTGATTCCTCCTGTTATGAATTGTACTGTAACTGTTTAGTCTACCCCCACATTGTAAAGCGCTGCGCAAACTGTTGGCGCTATATAAATCCTGTATAATAATAATAGGTGATAGTACAAAGCAGCCATGTCTGAGCCTGAACAAGGACCCTCTCCCATGAATGAACTGTGCCATCACCTTGCAGCACTCACACAAGCGGATAAGAACCTGCAAGAGGGTTACAACCAGTTTGAGGAGCACGTTCAGGCATCATCTTCACCCACACCAGTTTCTGTTGCTTCTGCCTCATCTACATCTGGAAAATCTCCTGCCTACTGTGATAATGCTGCCACCAGAACCCCGAGTACCGACACCAGAAAGGTTCTTGGGCGATCGCAGGAAATTCAGAGCATTCCGTAATGCCTGCGAATTGTACTTTTACATTACAGCCCTGAACATTCTCACTTGAAACTACCAATGTGAGGTATGTAATCTCCCTCCTGCAAGGTGAACCCCATTCCTAGACCCATCATTTACTTGAGCAGAAGAACTCCTGCCTGTCAAATCTAATTTTTTTTCCTCGCCTGCTTGTTGGAGCGATCTAATGACTTCTCCTGCCCTGCTGCTAGCAAGATTTACAAGCTCTCGTGCCACTCTGCACTCCTGCGCTTCCTGTCTACACTATCAGTGACCCTGAGTCAGAGGTGTAAGGGAGACCTTCCTAATCGTATCAGGCTCTGCTACCAGGTACATGATAATCACCCAGGGCAGAATACTATTAATCATTTTGCATCGATCTGCAACACTGAAATGCTTTGTTCATAAATACGGTTGGATTTTATAGAATCCGATTATAACATTACATGGTGGAAACATAAATGTGATTAATTACTTATGATCATAAATTACAATTGTATCTTAAAGTGGAGTTCCTCCCCGGTTCCTCTTTGTGAAACTGAGCTTTTGGGGAGAAGGGGGGGGGGGGAGTAGTTACGCAATTTTGACAGTTACCTGCTCCCACCTCTGTTCACCTTAGGCGTTCAGAAGCGAAAGTTCTCCTGCCTGAAGTCTTCTGGGACACATGACCGGTCCTAGAAGACTTCGGGACCAATCACAGAGCACAGCACTGTTCACTCATGTGCAGTGGGCACTTGGCTGTAAAGCCGCAAGATGCCAGTAATGCAGAGGGAGGACACGGGGCGAACATGGCTATGGTAAGTACTCTACTGGTTTCGTGGGACAGGTGAGTCGCTGTTTATTAAAAGTCAGCAGCTATACTTTTATTAGCTTCTGACTTTTAATAAACATAAAAAATGACTGGAACTCCGCTTTACCTATTGGCTCATTGATTCAGTGGGTTGTCGACTATAGACTGATTATTCCTATTGGAAAAGATTGATTAGAAAGGACATTGATCATTTATCAAAGCATGTATAGCCACTTTTAAGATTCCTAATTTAAAATTGGGAACAGAATTTGAGTGATTTGGGCCATTATCTCATAGGGGAAAATAAAGCTGGCCATAGATGGATCGAAATTTGGCCAGTTCAGAAAGGACCAGCTGATCGATGTGTGGGTGTTCCTGCTTAACAGAAGTTGGATCTTTATATTGACCTTTGTCAAATGGGAATGCTGGAAAACTTTTGTATTCCTACAGCGGAGAATCCCGCTGTCAAAATTCAATGTCCCAATGGGGGAGATGCCTTCATCTACCTCAGTTGTGTGGATGGAGGAATCCATTACTGGCTGAATGAAAAAAAAAATAACCATGCTATGGCCAGCTTATCAGGTTCACTTTGAAGAAACACAGTCATTTTGTCTATTAAATGTCTACCAGCAAGGTATACTTACCTATCCAGGGGGGGGTTTTTTGGTGTCTGAAGCCAAAGTGGTGGGACTTTGTGGGCAAGTGGGAACAGGACGGACGGACACGGACATGGACCTGCGGCAGCGGAGGAACTCTTCTTTTACATCATTTCTACCTGCAAAAATAACGGCTTATTGGAGCAGTGCTGCAACTTATCTGCGGCATTGGAAGACCCATCTTCCCCTCCTCCAATCTTCCCCCTACAAAACCCGGCAAAATAATGGATCGTTCAGGATAGTGCTGGAATGCTACCTGGCTATCCACATACGAATATTCACATTCAATCTACCTACCAGGGTACCCCACGGCTCCTTGCTGCAGGCTTAGAGGACACAGAGAAAAAGTTTTTGCAGAAACAAAGTTGAACAATCTGGGTGACAAAAACCTTTGAAAAAGGCTATAAACAGCCAAAACGCGTCAGATTACGGATGAACTCTGTGAACCACTCTTTCCTGGAATCTACACAGGAAACACAGAGACAAGATCCTTATCTTTGTCACAAGTTAACACACATGTCACAGATTCACTAGAATCTTCTCTTTCACCAATCTTTACCACATTGGGCCTATACCCAAACACCAACTTTCACATTATTGATATGTATGTTTATTTTTTATGTATAATGGAATAAATCCGAAATTATCTTTTAATTATTTGAATCAATATCGTTACTTGCCCACAAAGTCCCACCACTTTGGCTTGAGACACCAAAACCCCCCCCCCCCCCCTTTTTGTTCAAGATATAGGGACGGAGGCAAAACCTACTCTCACTACCTCGAGATCCAAAACCCCCACCCCCTACTTACCTATCCAAGCTTCTTTTCTAGCTCTAGGTATAGGGGAGCATGTGATCTCCATTAGGGATGCACCGAATATTCGGCGGCCGAACATTATTCGGCCGAAAATAGAAAAAATAGCACTTTCGGTGTTCGGCCGAATAAGTCAAAAGGCCGAATAATTTTGTGCCGAACAATAGGGCTGAACGATAGTCGATATGATATCGACTATCGTTCTGTGGCCGTAGGCAATATTCATATCGCCGAGGTCACAATATTTACAGGGGGGAAGGGACTCGGAGGAGGACAGGAGGACTCAGACTTCCGTGAAGCCGGGACACTTCAGCGGTGAGCATACATACATTACTCACTCGTGCACTGCAGCCCGCCCCACACATTCATTGAGTCTTACTCTCCTCCCTAGTTTTTTCAATGGCACATTCAGGAAGCCAATCACGCCGTGATTAGCTGCACAGCGAACCAATCACGCGTGCCTGCACACCTGATTGGTTCCGCTGTGCCGCTACTCACGGCGTGATTGGCTTCCTGAATGTGCCATTGAAAAAACTAGGGAGGAGAGTAAGACTCAATGAATGTGTGGGGCGGGCTGCAGTGCACGAGTGAGTGATGTATGTATGCGGCTGTGCTCCTTTCCAGGCTCCTACTAGTCAACCTCCAGCCTCCTACTACCACCACTATGAGAGACTGTCACTATAATCTGATCGAGTCCACACTGACACTGACTGACTGTCACTGAGTAATTGATGTTACCACATTAACCCTGACCTGCCCAGTGCCCTGTATCTGCAATTAAAATTTACAAGGCTGCCTGCATGCTTCCTGATTTCCATTCCCAGCATCCTTCCCAATCCCTACAGTGTCACTAACATTAACCCTATGGTACAAGGCTGCAGTGTGCACTGAATCCCATTCCCTACAGTAACATTTAGGGAGAGAGAGAGAGACATGAGAGAGAGAGAGAGAGAGAGAGTGAGAGGACAAGAGAGAGAGACACGAGAGGACAAGAGAGGACAAAAAATTGGCAAAATAAATGGAAAAAATGCGAAACACCGCGTTCGGTATTCGGCCTTCGGCCTTCGGCCAAACATTTCATTATTATTCGGCTTCGGCCAAGAATTTCATTTCGGTGCATCCCTAATCTCCATGTTGTGACAGTGCTCAGACCTGAGCAGGCAATCACCAGCAATGAACATTGTCAGGTGGTTGGTATTATCCACCTAAGCTCTTATACCATCCTACACTAGAGCTTGCCCAGGGGTGACTCCTACAGGTGGCAGGGAATATGGATTGATGAGTATAACTTTCTGGGGGATGAGAAGACACTGTCACTTTGCCTTGTGTTTCTAATGTCCACCTCTCCTAGCTAAACGTACCTTTTTGCCTGAACATTTCACTGACACTCCATTTGCCTGAGGAAGAGAAGTTACGTACGTACGTAGACGCTACCTCGTATTTCAGAATTTCGAGGAGAATGTGGCTTACTCTCCTTCTTCCCACACTGTTGCTTGACTATTGGCCACCCAGGCACACAGCACTGTTGCATGGGGTCAAGGAGAGCCCACAGCCCCTTGTAAGCTCCAAGTTGTGATTTGGAACTTGCACAGGGCTTCCTTTTCTCGCTCATGCTGGCACATGATATAGCATGGAGCAAAGTGATTGTAGGTACTGTATAAGTATCTGTTGATCCAAGTACCTTGAGAAAGCATATGCTTTGCTTGAGAAAGCCTATGGCTGGAAAGTTTTGATTGTATTTAGGCTTTTTGATAGAATAACAAAGTGTAACAGGTTAACATGATGTGCCCTGGATTTTCTGGAATGGATAAGTAGGTATGGGGGTTGGCTTTAAGGTGAACCCAAGGTTAACCCAAGAGATGGCCAAATGAAACTTCTAATCAATATCACCAGCCGGTGCTATAAATACAGTAATAAAAATAGTTTTAGTAGACAAGTTCTTTCTAGCAGGGGTCTGCAGTTTAGCAGTTGTCCTGTCTGTTGGAAGGAAAGGAAGAGCAGAGCATTGCACTTGTGCACTTTGTTCTTTTGGCAGCCAAAGGGAATTAGTGGTTTTGATAAACCAAGGAGCTGACACTGGAAATGTTCCTGTGTATACGGAATGTGAGCCAGTTTGTCTGTTGTGAATAAACATTCCACAGACACGTTATAAAAATGGTCTTATGGCCAATGTCCCATCATGCGTTTGTAAATTAATACTGTTATTGCCATATCATTTCACATAAATATGTGGGAAAATTCTACACTGTGTACGGAATTAGGAGCTAAAGGCACGGGAATCCGGAATACTAGCATTTGGTTGCTTCATACCACGATTTAAAGGATATCTCCTTTTTTTATTGTTTATCACCTTTCATCACTTTTAGGAATTATATTTTTCTTAGATTTATTGTAAAAACCCTACTTCTGTTCATATGCTATGCCATTGGCCATGGTGCAACTTCTGTGTTATATGTGATGTTCCAATTCCAAAATTCCAATTCATACTTGTCTGTTAGTCTACAGTAAAATACATGCATTTTCAAGTAAGACTGGCCATACATTATGCAAGTTACCATATATGTTGAGGTCAAACCTAAACACTTTCAATGCTTATGCAATCAGGCATTCCCTTGCACTACACAGTTGAAGGTAAATCTAAAGAAAGTTGAATAAGAAAATTGTATAGTGTATGGCCAGCCTAAGAATCCTATTTATTGATGTGCGAATAGCTCAAAAATCTATATTTACCAGTCTAGCTGTTAAAAATTGGACATGTTGCATTTTAATGCATCAATGTGAATTAAAGCAAAATTGTAGTCAGATACAGCCATTTAACCCAGTTATGTATTTAGCAAAATATCCTTACATTTATTTTTAACCACTTGCCGACCAGTCACTGGGACTCTACTGCGGCAAAGTGGCTCGATTCCGTCCAGCGACGTAGACCTACGTCGCTGGACTCCTCCCCTTGTGGGCGGCGCTCGCCTGTCGCTGGAGGCTCGCTCCCGCTGTTTTCAGTCAAAGCGGGAGTCGGGCCAGGGGAGGAGCAGCGGTGATCACCGTCGCTCTTCCCCGATCGTCGGGGAATCGAGTCTGGAGATCTGCCCGCTTGTGTAAACAAAGCGAGCGGATCTCCTAAGTGACAAACAGTGACAGATTGCAGGGTTCAGCATAGCTGAACATGCGATCTGTCCCTGTGTCACTCAGTCACCTCCCCCCACACACGTCAGTAAGCACCAGGCATACATTAACCCCTCCCTCTCCAATCAAATTAACCCCTTCCCTGCCAGTGTCATTTTTACAGTAACAATGCATATTTATAACACTGATTACTGTAGAAATGTCACTGGTACCCCCAAAAGTGTCAAAAATGTCAGTCAAGGGTCCGATCTGTCCACCGCAATGTCGCAGTCCCGCAAAAAAAATCGCAGATCGCCGCCATTACTCGTTAAAACAAAAAAACACCAAAAATTACAGAAATCTTTCCCTTAGTTTGTAAACGCAATAACTTTTGCGCAAACCAATCAAAATATGCTTATTGTGATTTTTTTTACCAAGCATAGGTAGCAGAAAACAAATTGGCCAAAAATGTAAAAAAATTTAGATTTTTACATTTTTTTGGGGGGGAATTTCATATAAAAAAATGTGAAAAATATTGTTATTTTTTCAAAATTCACGCTATTTTTTGTTTATAGCGCAAAAAGTAAAAATCGCACAGGTGATCAAATACACCAAAAGAAAGCTCTGTTTGTGGGAAAAAAAGGACGTAAATTTCGTTTGGGTACGGCATCGCACGACCGCGCAATTGTCAGTTAAAGTCGCACAGTGCCGAATCGCAAAAAGTGACCTGGACGTAAGACAGCAAAATCCTCCAGCGGTAAAGTGGTTAAGTGCCAGAATTTGTCTTTGTTTCAACCCCTTGCAGCTTCCTGCATAACATGGAAGGAGACTCTGAGAAGACAGAAATGCAAGTCAGGCTTTAAAGTACTGATAGGGTTCACCTTATCAGTATACTAATGCTCCTTTATTACCTAATCAGAGGTTTGGTTGAGGTAGTAGATTGATGGCACTAGAACCTTATGTAGATAATACTTAATACATATTAGTTTTATCAGAACTATACTGATAAAGCCTCAGTGGGGGATCTGGGTGCTGTGTGGGCTCTTTCCATGCACTGAGGAGATCCCACAGAAACCTCTGAAGGTAAATGTAATAATCGGATCAGAAGATTAGAGCCCCACACCGAAATTTTGGAGTCCAAAATAAGGTTTAATTCCAAGCCTGTAATGAATGCAACAGCCACCACATTTGCCCACTTTGCCCACTTCATCAGGGCTTGAAACAACAGGTGATAAGGATTCATACTGTAAATAAAATCTGAATATCAAAAGTAGCTTGTACCATTTGGCAGCTGGGTACATGTATGGAACCAAACCTTATTTTGGACTCCAACATTTTGGTATGGCACTCCAGTGTTCTAATCCAATAATTACAAGCTGGGCAGTACTTGGTCAAGTTCTATTGCTTCAACTGCAGTTGAGAAAAGTGAGGTTAGATTCTGTCTGTGATTAAATGATAGTGCTGCATTGTCTATAGTGTTTTAAAAAGTATAACTCAATTGACTAATTTACAGGAATTCCTATAAATAATCATCACTCTATATTGAAATACAATAAAGTGCAAAGGACTACCAAAAAATATCCTCCAAAGTGCACCATGCATTAGTGTAAATTTACAAAAGGAACAAACTCATAATGCACTAACAGATGGTAAATCTAAATAAAAAAATTGTGATTAGCATGCACAAACAAAGCCCATAACATATGTCCAAGGGATATCCCTTCACTATAACTCAAAAAGTTTGTGTGTGAATTATTGTTATCTTCACCCAATGTGTCACCACTGTGCTTACTTGCCTCTCACCTGAATTAAATTTGAAAAAAAACGTGTAGTAATAAATCTCCAATGGAACTGCTATACGTCTTGTTCGCCACTAGATGTACTCTGTATTTATATACTTTTCCCAATATTTGAAGAGGAGTTCCAGCTGTGGAAAAAAATAAATAAAAGTCAGCAGCTACAAATACTGTAGCTGCTGACTTTTAATATATCGACACTTACCTGTCCAGGGAGCCCACGATGTCAGCACCCCAGCAGATTTTTGGATCGGCTGCCGGTTGCTGCCGCCGCCACTCACTGTAAGGGAATGCCGGCTCCCTACTGCGCATGTGCGAAGCACGCTGCACATTCTGATTGGCTAGGCAGTGGGGGAAGGGGAAACTGGACGGAACTTCCAAGGGACAGCGCCGTGGCGCTGTCTCCCAGAAGTGGGGAAGGGTACCTGTCAAAAACAGGTATCCGCCCCCCTCCACCTGAAAGGTGCAAAATGTGGCATCGGAGGGGGGGGGAAGCAAATGAGTGGAAGTTCCACTTTTGGGTGGAACTCCGCTTTAACCAGCATTTATGGATTATTGAGGCTCTCAGGGGTTTCCACAGATCCTCTCGCCATTTATAAAGTGGGGATATATACAGAATACTCTCATAGTGTAGTATGTAAAAGATTTATTTAGAATAAAGCAGCTAAAATAATATCCAGCGTTTGTTAGTGAGCGCCATACTCGTTCCGGTATTTGTATCACTTCTGGTAACCTCCGCTTACGCCCTACGCGTTACGTCACAACCACGTGATTTCTTTAGTGGATAACAGAGGATACTCTTGGTCAGTCTATCTTATTGGTAAAAGGCGGCAGCCATTTCAAAGAAGCCAGATGTGTGGATAATACGATCTATACTAACACCATTTTACCATAGCCAAACAGGAAATCCACGAAGAGTAATCCATTAACTGTGTCTATTTATGTCTCCATAATTTGACAGCTCATAACCCTTGTAAGCTTACTCAAAAGCTTAGTAAATATGTATAGCGATCAAGCTCAAATGGTTATGGTATGGAAAATACCGGGAGAGACGTGGATAATTAAATGCATTACATGTAACTGCTATATACCTTACAAAGGCAATCACTATCATTAATATCATTAAAATCATCTAAAATAGACAAAAACTCCTCTCTATATTTAAAACATAATGGTATGAAAAGAGAAAAAAAAATATGTATATACAAAGTAAAATTCATTTAAAAAATGAAAATAAAAATGACCACTATGAATATATTCAAATCACCCGATCTACAGTAGAGCCCACCACATACATTAAGACAATAAATAAGCAGTACCTAAATAGTGCCTCAAAATGAACACTATCAAAGAGAAAGATAAGATGAATGCTTTAAATGTGATGATATATATAGGTGTCACTAATAAAGCATTTAAGGTCAAACTCTATATTTAACACTTGAGGAGTAAAAGTGTTCATTAAGAATATCCATTTCAATTCTAATTGACTGAGGGCCCTGATTTTATGATTTCCTCTCCAATGTTTTATATATGGTTCTATACCCCAGAATTGTAGTTGTGTTGTGAGTGCTACAAATTCTGCTGTTTCTTTATGAGATTCCAGTTGTTCCTTAAATTCTCCAATCTGTTGATCTATTTTCCTCTGTTTCCTTTTAAGAAGTAATCTCAGCAATTCGACACCTTTATCATTGAAGAAGTTAAACCATTCTTCCACTGATTCTTGGTCTAAAAGGCCATCATTCATGGGAACTTCCCATCTTCGCCTCCTAGTCACTCGATTCTCTCTGATATATCTCTCGAAGGTGGTATTATCCCACCATAGACTAACCTTTTTCTCCATGTTATGACCTACCTTTTCTTGTCGAACACCAATCATCTATTCAATACCTACCTATTGTCTACAATACATAAAGACAAGGATAATCCACCACCAAGACCGATAGTAAACAGGATTGATACACTGACTGTTAGAATGGGCCAGTATGTAGACACATTCCTACAACCGGTAGTACAAAATACGAAGGCCTACTTGAAGGATACGAAACATGTATTGCAATTACTAGAAAATGTTACATGTGAGAATGACACCTTAATTATGGTAACGGCAGATGTATCCTCACTATACACAATTATTCAACATCACCAGGAGTGTGAAACAGTAAAATGGGCACTCACAAAATCCACCACATTATGATGTACACAAAGCAAATAACTAATCAAATCTCCAGATTTCTGCTTAAATAACAATTATTTTTGGTAGCAACAGACGTATTATCAGCAAGAAACAGGATTTGCGATGGGAGCCAAGTTTGCACCAAGTGTCGCAAATTTATTTATGGCCCAATGGGAAGAGAATTCAGTTTACACAGACACACAAATAGAATTACAGTTTTACAAAAGGTATATTGATGATGTAGTTATTCTATGGCAAGGCAAGAAAGGAAAACAAATGGACTTTCTAGAGAGGCTTAACCACAATGATCGGTGCATCCAACTTTAATGGAACATTAGCAAGAAGAGAATACCTTATTCGGATTTAGAAATTATACAAGAGAACAATAAATTAATCACTAAAACACCAAACGGTAAGACTGAGACGTAACTGTTCCAATAGAAATGACTATATGGAACAAGCAATGGAAATAGGACATATAAATAATAATATAATAATACAATATAAACAAGTGGAAAAAATAATACAACGACACTAGCACATCAACTAAAGCGAAATTCATATATAAGAAGGCCCCCACCATCAGAGACAAAATTGTGAAAAATGTAATAGATCCTCCAAAGAAGATGTCTTTTTTTACGGGGAAAGGGTTTTTTCCTTGTAAGAAATGTTATGCATGCATACACACTAAGCGACCAAATGAGAGAAAATTTGTGTTTACTTCAACCAATACAGGAACCTCATAAAAAATTTATGAATTTATAGGATGCAACACAGAGGGGGCAGGCAGTATATGCCCTAGAATGTAGTTGTGGATTGCAATATATTTGACAGACAAAAACATCACTCACAGTAAGGATCAAAGAACATGTACAGAACATACAGAAAGCTTATAAGAAACATAGCGTATCAAAACATTTTGATAAAGTACACAAAAGGGTTCTTACCCATCTCAAATTCTGGGGTATAGAACCATATAAGAAAAATAAGAGAGGAAATCATATAATCAGGACCCTCAGTGAATTAGAATTGAAATGGATATTCTTAATGAACACTTTTACTTCTCAAGGGTTGAATATAGAATTTGACCTTAATTGCTTTATTAGTGACTTTTAAATATACCATCACATGTAAAGCATTCATCTTATCTTTCTCTCTGATAGTGTTAATCTTAATTAGCTGATAAGGACCGCTCAATACTCAATATTTCTCTTATAGATTATATTTACCTTCTATAATACTAGCGATTGTCTGCATGGTAGATCCAATTTATTCCCTACAGTACATTCCCCATAGTTCTCTTTGTGGGTTGCTCAGAATACCCTCCTTGATCTCCCATCCCTCATGCAGGGTTCTAATAAATTTTGAGACACTATTTAGGTACTGCTTATTTATTGTTTTAATATATGTGGTGGGCTCTACTGTGGATCAGGTGATTCAAAAATATTCATAGTGGTCATTTTTAATTTAATTTTGTATTAACTTTGTATATATATATTTTTTTTCCTCTTTTCATACCTTTTATGTTTTACATATAGAGAGGAGTTTTTGTCTATTTTAGCTAGTGATTGCTTTTGTAAGGTATATAGCATACCGGTTACATGTAATGTAAAAAGTGGAAAAAAACTGCGCTAAATTCAAAAAAGAATAACAAAAAAGCAGCAACTTCAAGTGCGACTGACACCCCAAAAAACAATATTAAATTAAGTTGCGCTAAAAATTGAAACATATAGTGAATTAGTCCATATAAATGTCCAATAATAAACGTGAAGTGTAGTAACTTGTGCAGGTACCGCTTACCGGAAACTGAATATAAAAAGGCCAAATAATGAAAGATGACTCCAACTGCCTTCAGGGAGTATAACACAGTGGACCTCACGGTTCCGATGTAGATCTCCTCAATGGGACGTTATATGAAATACAGAAAGGCAAACGCCATAGCGTAAAAACAAAAAACAAAAATGGAAATAACACCCAAAGTAATGAGGAACACCAAGGTTCCCATGCTGGAAAGTGTAAATAGTGAATAGGTGTGGATAAGATGAATCAATCACTACCAGACTCAATGGGTACCTCTTACCAGAAAGTAATAAGTGATAGCCAAAAGGTAGTTCAGTAATTATCCACGTCTCTCCTGGTATTTTCAATACTTTAACCATTTGAGCTTGATCGCTATACATAATTGCAGAGCTTTTGAGTAAGCTTACATGGGTTATGAGCTGTCAATTTATGGAGACATAAATAGACACAGTTAATGAATTACTCTACGTAGATTTCCTATTTAGCTATGGAAAAATGGCATGCGTATAGATCTAATTATCCATGCAACTGGCTTCTTTAAAATGGCTGCTGCCTTTTACCAATAAGATAGACTATGAAAGGTGACCAATAGTATCCTCCATTATCCCCTGAAGAAGTCATGTGGTCGTGACGTAACACGTAGGGCATAAACCAAGGTTACTGGAAATTACGCACATACCGGAACGAGCATGGCACTCACAAACAAACGCTGGATATCCTGTTCTTATGAATGAGTTTTTAGCTGCTTGTTTATCTAAATAAATCTTTTACATACTAAACTATGAGAGAATTCTTCATATATCCCCACTTTATAAATGGCGAGAGGATCTGTGGAAACCCCTGAGAGCCTCAATCATCCATAAGTGCTGGTTAAGCATTAGGAAAAGTATAGAAACAGAGGAGATCTAGTGGAAAATAGAGGACATCTAGTGGCAAACAAGAAGTATAGCAGTTCCATTGGGGATTTCAAGTTTAATTCAGGTGAGAGGCTAGTAAGCACAGTGGTGACACATTGGATGAAGATAAGAACACACAAACTTTTTGATCTATGGTGAAGGGATATCCCTTGGGCATATATTATGGACTTTGTTTGTGCATGCTAATCACCTTTTTTTTATATATGTTTACCATAGATTTGTGCATTAGGAGTTTGTTCCTTTTGTAAATTTACACTACTGCACGGTGCACTTTGGAGGATATTTATAAGAATCCCCGTAAATTAGTCAATTGAGTTATATATTTAAAACACTATATACAGCGCAGCACTATCATTAATTCACTTTATTTTGCAATCAGACTTGGATGGTATTAAGTGCAAGCAGCAGTCTTTCACATTTTTATTTAAATATACATACACAAGAGAGCAATTATATATCCTTTATACATAGAATCTGGCTGTGCTGTCTGAATGACTCTTTCCAATTTTACATAGCCCATCATCAAAATGTAAATGAAAGTCAAAAAGCAATCAGAAATGCATGTAAGCACATATGAGGGCTGTACCAAAGGTAATGCAAAAGTAGGCATAAAATATATATTTTTAATAACTTACATAGGTTGTTCAAATGTCACATGTTGGTAGAGTAGCTCTTCCTCTATAGTAATTATTTTTCTTCTTCCTTGAAGGTAAATAAGGAGGGGTGCAGGTTGTCCGACATCCACAGAGGGCTACAGAATGTTTACAGAGATGACACTATTGACAAGAGTCACCAATGAAAAGCCATTGCACCTGTCAATGGTATCAACTTTGTAAGCATTCTGCAGCTCTCTGTGAATGTCAGACAGCCTGCACCACTCCTTCATCAAGAGCTCATTGGGGTTGATTTACTAAAGGCAAATAGACTGTTGCACAGGACAAATGCATTTGCTCCAAAGCTCAGTAAATGAGGGGGAAGATCATAATTCCGGGCACAAAAACATTTTTTCAATGAACATACCCCCGGGACAGTCAGGGCTAGTACATTCCACAATGGCTAGCCTCTGATCTGTCCCGGTTCGCACTTACCTGCAAGAAGAAATACTCACTTATAAAATCAGCGTTGCCATCTCTGTTGTCGGCAGCTGAAGCCAGCGCGATCCTCTTCTGCGTCCTCTTCCGTGTCTTCTTCTCCCAGAATGCGCCTTCACCGGCCCCTCTCATCACTTCCGATGCGGCGCCGCATTCCTACACAGCTTCTGGGCATGCCCAGAACCTGTTTAGTAGGGAATGCGGCGTCGCACCGGAAGTGACGAGCGGGGCCGGTGCCGTCGCATTGATTCCTGGGAGCGATGAAGTTCAGCTCCCAGGAATCATTGCAAACCGGAAGTGAGGGAGGAAGTGGAAAATAGGTGAGTATTTCTTTCTACAATTACAAGGTAAGTAAAAAAAAAAAAAATTCTAACTATCCAATTCCTTTTCAGCTGAAGAAGAGCAAGCGGATGGCCACAAAATCGATTAGGTCGATTTTGTGCCCGGAACTCCGCTTTAAAACAATGTTTGCATATGATTGGGTATAATTTGTAAAGTGAAGCTTCACCTCATTTACTAAGCTCTGGGGCAAATGCAATTGCAAAGTACACAGTCTGATTGCCTTTAGGTAATCAACCCCAATAAAGGCACGTTTCTTCTGCTTGGAATCCACTATTTACCTGCAATAAAAAAGAAGAGGAAGATTTACTCTACCAACGTGTGAAATTTGTACGACCTGTGTAAGTTAATAAAAGTGATATGCCCACTTTTTCATTACTTTTGGTAAAAGGAAATACAATAACACATCATAAGAGCACATTACTGAACGTGCCTGTGTGAAGGGGCCCAAGGAAATGTTCCCTTTCTGATCTGTTTACGTATTGACCATATGCCCTGATGAAGCCATTTCTCTTCTCTTGTATGATGTTATATTAAGTTAGGATCTTGTAACATTTATTTAGTGTTGTGAAAGCAATCTTTGTCCTACTTCTCTCAGCTACACGCTCAGTACATAACAAGATAGAAGGTATGAACTGTGCACATGCCCTCCAGCTGCTGACAGTGGGGGGCCTCCAACTCGCAACACCCCGCCAACTACTTTATGGAATTGCGATACACAACAATTCTGGTTTTCAAAGCATTTCAATGGCATGACTAAGTAGGACTGAAGACATCAAACACTTTAGAGGTTTTCACTGTCTGACTAAAATTCAAGACTCAGAATGCACTAAAGCAGGCATGTCCAACCTGCGGCCCGGGGGCCGCATGCGGCCCAGAACCGCCGGCAATGCGGCCCAATGCCCCCTGACAATTTTTTTTTTTTTTGCTGGGGACGAAGAGGAAGGAATTCGAGTCGGGGGCACAGCCCCAGCGGCTTCCAACTAACTGTAGGCAGAGGCTGCCTCGGAGGGGATCATACACTAATTGTGTTAAATTAGTGCTGGGGGAGGGGGGCCCAGTAGCGCGGGAAGGGCGCGGCGGCGTTTTTTTACTTATATACCTTAATTATAGTATATATTTTATATGTGGCCCGAGAAAATTTCTCTACACTCAATGTGGCCCAGAGAAGCCAAAAGGTTGGACACCCATGCACTAAAGCATGGGAAGTTCACCTATGCTGTGAACAGGCATTAAGCCATCAAATGAATGGTTGGTGATTGCTTCATAACTACAGGAGTTAGGTGGTAAATGACTAACAAACCACCACTATATTCAGTAAATATTCCCTTTGGCGCATCTGCATTTTTTCATAAAGTAAAAACCAAAGAAAGTAAAATGTAACACCAAAAATAATTTTCGGCATCATTTTTGGGGTTCTATAAATATAACCAATCCTAGATAGCAGATTACACAAACCATCACATTTTAATACAATATAAGTTGTGATCAATTGTGAAATTTTTTGTTTCAGATTGTAGTAGAATTTCCAAATACCCAATGATCCAGTTGAAAATGACTCATGTTAAAAAAAAAAAAAAAAAAAGATTGCTTATGGTGCTAAGCCTCAATATGAACCTGTGCCCATACAAAAAAAGGACGCATTTACTTAGGCTCCGTTTCCACTATTGCAACTTGTTGTGCAACTTGACACATGTCAAGTCGCACAGCAAGTCAAAAGCCATTCATTTCAATTTGGCCCGTTCTAACTGCTGCGACTCGCAGCGACTTGAATAATAGTTTTTGCACTACTTTTGGGCTGACTTCAGTGCGACTTCCTTCTATAATGAGGGGCAAGTCGCACTAAAGTCCCCAGAAGTAGCCGCAAACAAGTCACACTACAAAGTCGCGCTAGAAGTAGCGCGACTTTGTAGCAGCAATAGTGGAAACAGAGCCTTAAATGGCAACTCCATTAGCAACTAATACTTGCCTTGACACTCCATTCAGCCCACCAGAGCAAATAAAATGAATAGTGCTTCCAAGTAAGGGTGGGTATATGGCTCAAGTTGGTCATACACAGTTAGATTTTTTGTTCAAGCATTTTTAGAAAAATCATTCATCAGAACATTTTCTTGCCAACCAATTTTATTCAAAAGCCCTTGAAATGTCATCCATACCTGCTATGTGAATGAAATCCCATAAGTATTAAAAAAGTTTCATTACAATATGTACATTTTTTTTTCCAGAGCGAAAATGACATTCATAAAATTTTGTGCGTTCGAAAAAAAAAATGTAAATCCTTCTCCTTCGATTTTTCTCATCACTAGGGTAAAAAGCAAATGTCAATTGGACCCTACTAACCATTAGAAATTGAACAAATGTTCCTAAATTGAACATTTTCTATCAACATTCTACTGGTATATGGCCAGCTTTACTCTCTATCCTTCCATGTGGCAATGCTGGCGCTTGCCGATTGGCTGATCAGGCATCTCGCCCTATGTAACCTACAAATTCCATCTAGGAACTTACGCAGAACTAACATTTTCTTGCTCTTGGCAGACAAATGGATCAGCGGAGGAGTAAAAGAGAGGTAAGTAAAAGCAGCTGGGGGGCTGCCCATAAAATAAACCTGTACACGTCATGCAAGCAAAATGAGGGCTCCCATTGTTGACCTCCTTCTGGAAGTCTAGTTTCTTGACTGCCTTAATGACCTTCTTCCTTCCAATTCTTTCGGAAGTCAGATCTAGACCAAGTAAGTGTCAGTAGGACAGCGGGCTTTGTCAGTATGGCAGAGGACAGTGTCAGTAGAGCAGTGGAGGCTGTGAGTATTTTTTATTTGTATTATTTTATTTTTTTAATTATTTTTTATTATTTTTTTGTACAATTCTTTAGGCGTCCCATTTAGGGGCTTTGGTGAAATATCAGGGGTCTAAATAGACCCCTGATAGCTCACTTTTAAGACAGAGAAAGGAACTGAGGACAGAAATCCCCTAGTCTTTTTCTCTGCATCCTCAGCTGCACAGGACAGTGAATGAATGGGAAGTGCTTTGTGCAGAACAGCTTGCTGTTTATTTACAAACTTTAACACAGTAAAGTCAGTTTACTATGCTTTAGTTATGAATGAACACAGTGAGTGATCGGTACTGATCACTCACTATGTTGCTTCAGAAAAGGTAAGGCTGGTAAATTACATATTTACTGGCCCCTTCCTCCGCTCTCCATCCTGCAACATCCCCCTGTGTGCCTGCAGCAGCAGCCGGTGGGAGAGGAGGAAAGCTGGCAGCACTGCCAGTCGGGAGAGGGGGGCATGAGGGGGCCAAGGCATCAGGGGGAACCCGGCTCAACATTGGGTGAATTGGCACAAGCAGCACACCCCTTGCACATGCCTATGCATCCAGACAATTATTCTGCGAAGGGTCAAAATTTCAATCTCTGTGTTTCTCACGGGACAGGGCTCCTGTAACAAGACTTCCGTTTAGTCTGTTTTTACCAATGAGTTTACATTTTATAATGCAGTGTCAACTTGCTTTTTCTATTCTTTATTGTGATCTGGAGCAGTACCAAGGGACCAGAAACAAACCAATACTCATGGACTATCAGCAGAGTGTACATCTCTCGTATGATCAGTGAAGGTTGGTTTTGCATAGAACTTGCAATTTTAGACTGGTGTACTGAGCTCACAGAACAGGACATCCAAGGAAAGCAAGTGATCCTCTACATTATGGATAGGCAAACTTTGGCCCTCAGCTGTTGTGGAACTGCAAGTTCCATGAGGCATTGCAAGGCTGACAGCCACAAACCTGACTCCCAGAGGCAGAGGAATGATGGGTTTTGTATTTCTTGCTGTATGAAATGTGGGAAACAACAACATTTATAATGAAGGTATACTGGACAGCCACTGAAATATCTGGTGAATATGTAAAAGGAACAGACACACCAAGAGCAGTTTTGATAAAAATCATAAAACAAAACTTTACTGGACATCGAAATACATAAAGCTTCCTTACACATAAAAGTTACCATAAACAATACACCAAATAACAAGACTTCAACATTCACTCCTATTTCCAATATCCCAAAGAAAGGTCAAATAATAAGTAACTCTGGCAACAACTTGCACTCGATATCTGAAACGGGACAATGAGGTCTTGGCTGCACGTTTCTACAACTCCAAACAGCGAACCTTCCCAAAATTAACCTCCCTTCCCCCATGTTATGGCGCTTTTCCACTGCATGGAACCGAACGGTTCGGCTCGCTTTTGTGCTTTTCCACTGCTGGTACCGCATGGTACGGTGTAGGAACGGTTCAGTACGGTACGGCGGCGCTTTTCCACTGCATGGAACCGAACGGTTCGGCTCTCAAAAACAGTACCACCTCGATTGTGGTTCCAAGAGGTACCATACCCGGTACCATATACTACAATCCTTTGCATGCAGTCACTACTAGCCACTGATTGGTCAGAGAATCCCACCCACCCCGTTGTTATCCCACCCACTTAACTTTAGTACTACTTTAGTGGAAAAGCAAACCGTACCGTACCGAACTGTTCCAACACCGTACCATGCGGTACCAGCAGTGGAAAAGCAAATCGGGCCAAGCAGGGCCGAGAAGAGCTGAGCCGGTACTTGCAGTGGAAAAGTGCCATTATGGCACTTTTCCACTGCAAGTACCGGCTAGTACCGGCTCGGCTGTACTCGGCCCTGCTTGGCCCGGTTTGCTTTTCCACTGCGGTACCGCATGGTATAGTGTCGGAACGGTTCGGTACGGTACGGTATAGGTTTGCTTTTCCATTAAAGTAGTACTAAAGTTAAGTGGGTGGGATAACAACGGGGTGGGTGGGATTCTCTGACCAATCAGTGGCTAGTAGTGACTGCATGCAAAGGATTGTGGGATATGGTACCAGTTTGGTACCTGTTGGAACCACAATCGAGTAGGTACTGTTTTTTCAGAGCCGTACCGTACCGTTCGGTTCCATGCAGTGGAAAAGCAAACCTATACCGTACCGTACCAAACCTTTCCGACCCTATACCATGCGGTACCGCAGTGGAAAAGCACAAAAGCGTGCCGAACCGGTACGGTTCCATGCAGTGGAAAAGCGCCATTAGAGACTCTATTTATACTCCTGTATACATGTGATCACCCACAGGATGTGGTCATTCCTTTTGACCACTCACAGGTCATCTTGTGAGTGAGGTCATCAACACATGGTTGCACTTCCCCCCACAACCACATGGATAATTGGATATGTGGCAGACATCTTTACATACACGACATCAAAGCTCACTAATCCACCTGTGGGTGAGAGATAGTATTATACATGTATGGGAACATTTGTCAGGAATCAGTTAAAAATATCCACAAGTGATACACTTGCAACAGCTGGAGGGCTGAAGTTTGCCTGCCCCCGGGACATGCTTAAAAATAAATAGAATTCTATTTTCTTGCAAATGGTGCGACCTAAAAAAAGTGAGGAAATAACTATTGAGTATGTGTATATATAAATATATATGGCTGGAATATGCGTTCTGCTTTCAATTGTAGATTACATTGCCACGTTGTCTCCTGCATAGTAGAAGTCATCTGTCTGGATAGAAAAAAACAAACCCATTAATAATAAACTGTTCCTAATGCACAAACTTTTGAAGGTCACAATTGACTATTGTTGGAAGCCAGAGATGACCGGCATGCTATGAAGATACAACATAAAGTTCATCTGCATGTGGTCTTTAGAAAATTCTGTTTAATAATCCGATTATACTGCTTCTTAGTAAATGCTAGTTATTGCATTACATGGTGGATAATGGATTTTCTGCTCAACATTATATGGATATTAGTAAATTTCAGGTGACATATGAGGACACACTACTGTATTGTCCTTAACCACTTAAGCCCCGGGAAGATTTTACCCCCTTCCTGACCAGGGGGTATTTTGCGATTCGGCACTGCGTGACTTTAACGGACAATTGCACGGTCGTGCGACGCTGTACCCAAATTAAATTGACGTCCTTTTTTTCCCACAAACAGAGCTTTCTTTTGGTGGTATTTGATCACCTGTGCGATTTTTTGATCATGCACTATAAACAAAAAAAGAGCGACAATTTTGCAAAAATAACAATATTTTTCACATTTTTTTATATGAAATTCCCCAAAAAAATGTAAAAATAAATTTTTTTTTACATTTTAGGCCAATTTGTTTTCTGCTACATATGTTTGGTAAAAAAAATCCCAATAAGCGTATTTTGATTGGTTTGCGCAAAAGTTATTGCGTTTACTAACTAAGGGAAAGATTTTTTCCATTTTTATTGTTTTTTTTTAACGAGTAATGGCGGCGATCTGCGATTTTTTTGCAGGACTGCGACATTGCGGCGGACAGATCGGACCCTTGACTGACATTTTTGACACTTTTGGGGGTACCAGTGACATTACTACAGTAATCAGTGCTATACATATGCACTGTTACTGTAAAAATGACACTGGCAGGGAAGGGGTTAACTTTATTGGAGAGGGAGGGGTTAAGTGTGTCCCTAGGGGCATGTTTCTTACTGTGCAGGGAAGTGGCTGTGTGTGTAACAGCAGAGATCTATGATCCTACATAGCAGGACCATATGATCTCTGCTGTTACACAAGGGAGAATGACAGGCGGCTTTGTTTACATTAGCCGCCTGCCTTTCTCCCTCTGTAACTGACGATCGCGAGTGACTGGCGGACCTGCGGGGATCCCAGTGAGCGAGCGGGGGCGGGAGCACGCCCCGGCGGTGCACACTCGCCCCCTATTGGCTCGCAGGCGAGTGACTTACCAGTACGTCACTTTGCCTGCACGGCAAGCGGTTAAAGGAGTTTTCCTTTTTCAACAACAAAGCAAAAGAAAGGGGACTCTATCCAGATCATGACAATTAGCCATATGCAAACATCCATGTATGTATGAGGGCTGTACTGATAGTAATCCAAAAGTGGGCATAACTTTTTTATTAAGTTACATAGGTCATTCAAATTTCACATGTTGGTGGAGTAGCGCTTCCTTTCATAGTACCTCCTCTTACTTTTTATTGCAAGTAAATAATGGATTCCAAGCAGGAGCAACAAACCATCAATGAGTTCTTGATGAAGGAGGAGCACAGGATGTCTGACATTCACATAAGGCTACAGAATGTTTACAGAGCTGACACCACTGACATGAGCACTGTCATATCATTGGTGATTTTTGCCAATAACGTCATCTGAACTGTGGATGTCAGACAACCTGCACAGTTCCTTCGTCAAGATCTCAATGAAGGCATGTTGCTTCTGCTTGGAATTTATTGTTTATCTGCAATGAAATAGAAGAGGAGGAGTTACTATAGCCAAATAGCTACTCTACCAGCATATGAAATCTAAATAACCTGTAATGTAATGTAAGTTATTAAATATGTTATGCCCACTTTTGAATTACTTCCAGTACAGCCCTTGCACCTCAAACCATAGAAATACAGAAAGATCCGCAAGACCAAAACCAGCTGAAAGAGTCCATTTTAATTGTTGTTAAAAAGTTGTATAAAAACATCCAACACATTTTTGGAGCAACATCATTCCCCCTTCATCAAGGCTGTAAGAATTAACATAAGCCATAGTCCATGTAAGTATATATGTCAATTTTATTGATAGTACTTTTTTAAATTCCTAATGTCGTTGATCAGGTTCCCCCATGCTGACATGCATATCCCCCCCTTTTTCATAGTGCAGGATAAATTTTGCTCCCCACCAATCAGCCAGGTCTTTTCATCATGCAAAACCCCTTTAAAAAGAATTGCAGGAGTACAGTCCTCACCATTTTCGGAGCATATGGGTGCTAAGCATTTACTCTCAGTACTCTCTGGGAGATAATTTCACTGCCATAAAGTCATCATTATCTTTATTAACCAGTTCAGGACCGGAAGGATTTGCCCCCTAATGACCGGGCCATTTTATGTGGGGTCAACCTAGGGGTGATCAAAGGGTTAAATGTGAGCCTAGGGGAGTGTTTTCTAACTATGGGGGGAGGGACTTGTGAAATGATCATAGAGACCTGAGATCCTATATAGAAGGATCACAGGTGCTCCGTGATCATTTCAGAGAGAACAACGGTCAGCTGTGTTTACAACAGCTGACCATCCTTCTCTCAGCGGGGAGCGATCGCGGGTGCCCAGCGCTAATCACGGCCACCGGTCCCGTGGATCAGCATCCCAGCTGCCTAGTGGGGGCGGGAGCACGCATTTCCCCCAACACCACTTCTGCGACTAACGTACCCCTATGTCATTTTGCGCAGCCGAGCCAGCCTGCCGCGTGAAAACTGCAGCAGCGGGCAGTCGGCAAGTGGTTTAAATGAAAAACAATTTGTTTTCTAGCATCCATTGCTCAATGCTGGTTGTCAGTAAGTCTTATTTAATACTTAGGTGCGTGTTTATTAAAAAGTTGAAGAGATATTCATCCCATAACTGCATGTACATTTGTTGTGTGCAAAAGTCAGGAAAATCATACGATAGACTATTTTCTCTCCCAATTATGAAATACCACATTATGGCCAATAGACAGAGCTAATGATCATAGGAAATAAATACTTACCATAGTTGTTGGCTTAGTTTAGTGGTCATAATGCGGTATTTTTCTGATTTACGCTAATCTTAAGAATGAAGAACACCTGACATGGAGAGAAAATAGGCTAGTAACATTTGATTTTATAGAAAAAATTTGAAAAATATGCTCCCACAAGCTGCGCAAAAACACTTTATCCAAAGTTGTCACAAAGTTTATTCATCCTGACAATTACATGGCCTTTTCTACATTCATCTCCCCAGTTGTAGCATGAGGAAGGTAACATTTTGACTTCACCATCCATTTGCTTGAATCTTTGATTCCTCTTCTTTGATTATTTCTGTTTCAATCAACTAAAGCCCAACTTCAGGAATTCAACCCCCCTTCCTTTCACACCCCGACTGGGTTTAATGCTTACTATGTCTTGGGGTTTCTTCTTAATGCAGAGCTCCAGTCTCCCCCCCCCCCCCCAAAAAATTAAAATTTAGCAGGTACAGTTAGTGTACCTGCTTGCTTTTAATATAAGGACACTTAACTGTCCTGGGATCCAGCGATGTCCTCAACCGAGCTGATTCTTCAATCGACTTTGGGTGCAGGCGCCGGCATCTTAAGTAAGGGAAATTGTCAGTGAAGTCTTCTTTCCTACTGCGCATGTGTGGGTCGCGATGCACTTCGTGAATGGTCCAACAGTCTTATGGAACCTGTTATGTGTCCCAGAAGGGGAAGGAGGGGGGGCCAAATGGTACCACAGAGATCTGACCGGAAGATGGAGCAGGCACCTGTCAAAACCCTCTACCCACTCCCCCTCAAAAAAAGTGCCAGATGTGGCAGTAGAAGGGGGGGGGGGGATGCAAACAAGTGGAACTTCTCCTTTTGGATGAAATTCCGCTTTAAGTGTTAATGTCACTGCAATAATACTAATTTAGAGTGAACTTGTTCTCAGACTATGAACAATAAAGTATTAACATATTCTAAACAAGCAGTAAAGCCACTTTAACAACCCATTCACACTTGTGCAACTTGTCATGCGACTTTGGACATCAAAGTTGCATGACAAGTCATACCCCATGTTTTCAGATGATAACCATTCATTTATGTGCGACTTACAGTTACAGCGACTTCAAAGTAGTTCATGCACTACTTTGGTTCGACTTTCAAGCAACTTGAGGGCAATAGACTTCAATATTTTGCAAAAGGTGCATGAAAGTCGTTCCTGAATGGTATACAATGCAACAGTTGTGCAACAGTTGTCCATTATCACTAGTCAAAGCCAAAGTCGTTGCACCCATCCAAAGTTGCGTCAAAGTTGCACTCCAAAGTCAGCACAACTTTAGAGTGGTGCAAGTATGAATGGAGCCCAAAACAGAATTGCTTAACAGATGAAAAAGAAAAATGACCTTCCTTGACCATCAGCCTTTAACCATTTCCCGCCCGCCCTATAGGCAATTGACAGCGAGAAGGTGGTTGCATTATCCTGACCCGCTGTCATATGACGGCGTGCAGGATAATGCGCTCTGCGCGCCCGCGGGGAGGGGGGGGGGCCTGCAGAGCGGCGATCGGTGCTGCGGTATGTCACTCTTGACACACCGCAACTCCGATCTCGGTAAAGAGTCTACTGACGTAGGCTCTTTATCATGTGACCAGCTGTGTCCAATCACAGCTGGTCACATAGTAAATAGGAAGAGCCGTTGATCAGCTTTCCTCAGTTCGTGCCTGACAGGCATGAGTAGAGGACAGCTGATCTGCGGCTCTCCTGACGGGGGGGGGGGGTCTGTGCTTGTTATCAGAGCATTGATTACCAGTGCAGATCCTTGGGGGGTGCCACTAGAGCCACCAGGGATGCCCACCCATGACTACCAGCGATGCCCACCCATGACCACCAGGGATGGCCACCATGGATGGCAATCAGGGCTCAGGGAGCCTGCCAGTGGTGCCCTCCCCATCAGTGCTGCCCACCATTGCCATCTATCAGTGCTGCCCACCAGTGCCCATCATTGCCATCTATCAGTGCCGCCCACCAGTGCCCATTATTGCCCACCACTGCCCCCTATCAGTGCTCATCAGTGCCCATCAATGCCACCTATCAGTGCCCATCAGTGCCGCCTATCAGTGCCCATCTGTGCCACCTATCAGTGGCCATCAGTGCCGCCTATCAGTGCCCACCACTGCTGCATATCAGTGCTACCTATAAGTGCCCATCAGTGCTGCATATTAGTGCCACCCCATCAGTGCCTGTCAGTGTGGCCTCATCAGTGCTCATCAGTGCAGGAAAAAACTTACCTATTTACAAAATTTTCTAACATAAACAAAAAAACTTTTTTTTTTTACAACGTTTTTTTTATTTGTGTAGCAAAAAAGAAAAACCTTGCGGTGATCAAATACCACCAAAAGAAAGCTCTATTTGTGGGGGAAAAATGACATAAATTTGGTTTAGGTACAGTGTTGCATGACCGCACAATTGTCATTCAAAATGCAACAGCGCTAAAAGCTGAAAATTGGCCTGGGCAGGAGGGGGGGGGGGGTAACTGCCCTGTATTGAAGTGGTTAAATTACCAACATCCCTAGTAAACACAAAAGGCAATATTTTATCAATGTCCTCAACATCACACCACTTTTTTTTTGCCTCCCAAGTATTTTGATTTCTGCTTTGATATGATAAACCTATAAAAGCCCTTATTTGAAAAACATGGAAGATGGGTATTAACAATATAAACAAGGTGGCAAACAGGAGTCATAGCCAGAATGAATAGTAAGAAGTTTTCTTATCTGGGCTGATGAGGACCAGCTGTTCTCTATCCCTATAAAAGCAGCTCTAAGATTGTTCAAACACACTTTAAGTCAAGAAAGTATAAATATAAGGAAACTGAGAAGTAAATTCTTCCCTTCCTGTTGGTCCCCTGTTGGGGTAATGGATAGGTCATGCCAAAAGTCAGAAGTTTTACGATTCGAGGGAGTAGTTTGGGCAACACATAGAGAGACATTTATCAGCAAATTACTTAAAAAATTCAACTCAAATCGGATTGTTTAGCACTGGTTTGTGACAGATTTAGCATTGTAGATGAGATAATTTTCACTCAAAATCCAAGCACAATAAAGAAGTGGTATGGGTTTTATATTGTCCCAGAGCTACTTTACATAGTTACATATTTACATAGTCAGGTTGAAAAAAACACAAGTCCGTCTAGTACAACCAACAGGAAAAAATAAATAGAAAACCTCCACCCAAAGAATCCTATACCCAAGATTGATCCAGAAAAAGGCAAGAATTCCTTTTAATCCAATTTGCTCCAGTGGGAAAAACAATTTCCTTCCTTATCCCCCAGGAGGCAATTGGATGTTTCCTGGATCAACAATCTCCGATGATTACCTATAAATGTCAATGTCCAATTAAATGAGTATGTTATTTGTCAACTCTTTGACATCTCTTCTCATCTCAAGCAGAACATACCCAGTATTTCCATTGTTTCTCAACTTTTATTGTAAACTTCCCTTTTATTAACATGTTTACGATGTGGTACCCAAACCTGTACCTAATATCCTAGATGTGGCCTTACAATTGACTTATTCAAGAGCAATAATATATTAGGACCAGCCTTTTTTATCTTTCTTTTATACACCTTGTGACGGTACTCACCGTCACTGGGAGTTAAAGACAGCTACTTCATAGTTTGGATTGCTTCAAATGGGTTCTGTGTTTACAATTATGATAATGGGTATTGAACTTCAATGTCAGAGATAGGCTCTCCCAATTGTTTGTGGATTGAGATGTGATGTGGATTGTGTTAAGCCTTTCTGTCCCATTGTTAAATGTTAATGAACTCACATATTGTTTCTGTCTAGATGGCTAGACAATTAGTTCAGGTTAATTCTATTTCTGTATACAATTTCATCTGCATAAGATAATGTAATCAGGCAACCCCTGACCTGTGTGTGGTACTCTGATCAGGAGGGGGAGGTCCATGCTGTATATAAATTCTGTGTGACTGTTCAATAACGAGAAGATTCTAGTACACGCTAAGTTGTCAGCTAGCTTTGTATGGGGGTGGCTGGGTGGCTATAATATAATACATATATATTAGGGGAGACAGGATTAACTGGTATTGGCACTAATAAATGTACAAAACACCCAGGAACCGTCCAAACTGGTTTATTCTGCACTTTTATTTAGAAGGGCAGCAAACAGATTTCTCTTACGTCCTCCGACAGTCGCCGCCTCCTCTAAGTCATCACTGTTGGGTATTGACTTCCGCTCCGCAGGAGTAGCTAGGCATAAAGACTTAGTCAAAAGAACAAAGGCATTTGCATATACACACCCATGGGGGCTGTCCCATCTGGTCAATACCCCCCTGCAGTGACCACTCCCAACTCAGTTTTAATCTGCCTAGCGTCAGGAGTAGTCAGGCTTCCCTGTGCTGGGGCTTCAGTCTCAGCCTTCCTAATCTTTTTATTTGATTTTCTTTGAAAATGTCAGTTTTTTTCTTACTTTACTAGCTGTTTATTTTGTCAGCTTCTAGTGTTAGTCGTTTCTTCAGATGACGACGGATCATGTAGTGATGGGATTCGGACTGACCGAACTGGTTCTCCAGGGCAGAGGGTTTAGATGGACCCCCAGCCCGCCATCGAGCGTTCAGCTATGGTTCGCCCTGGCATTACGAACGACCCATCCCTGCTTGCTGCAGGGATGCAGCCGTGAGGTGGCTACCTCACAGGACACATCTGCGATGCTGCAGTGTCAGGTCCCTGGCTCACGGCACTCCCTGTCAGATGAGGACATCGGTTTTCCGTTCATAGAGGCATCCCACGCCATCTGGTACAGGTAAGTACTTCTGTGTGGGGGCCTCTGTCTGGGGTGGCAGTCTGTGTTGCTGTGTGTTCCCCAAGTCTGTGCCTGTGTGACTCTCTGTGGGGATCGCTTGTGCAGATACTGTATGTTTTCTGGGGGTCCCCTTCCCTGTGTCACTTCGGTGCATTGTTGGGGGTGCAGACTTTTTTTGTGGGGCGACCGCAGCGGCGTGAATTCGCGCGGTCCGCCATCTTTGATATGGGCAGGCATATATAGCTGCTATTTTGGTGCCATCCGCCGCCATTTTGTGGGAGGTGGACGATCGGTCCGACCGCATGTTCGGCGGCCATTTTGGCTTAGCCTCCAATGCATTCCTACGGGGCAGCCATTTTCCCTAATTCTGGCAGTCTATAGTCCAGCCTACTTCAGCATTACTTCCTTTCCCTCTGCAGCAGGACATCGGTAGCAACACTCTGCGGGCTCTGCAGGTTATCGCTCTCAATATTCCTCTGTATTATCGCTTCTGACTCTCCTTTTGGGGGTCTTTGTCACTGTAGCTGTAGCGGTGGGCTGCGCATTCCGCAGCGATCTTAAAGGGGCAGTGCACATTTATTGCACTGTTTTTTTCTGTAACCTTGAGCAATGGATTCTCAGGAAAGCAAATTCCCCCCAGCTCTGGTCGGGGCGCCCAGTTCTCCTGTGGCCCCGCTGAGACCTGATTTGGCTGCTGTGGTGGCGACTTTGGTGTCTAATATGGAAATGCTGATGGCTGAACGTGCTGCAAAAAAGAGGGCTAGATTGTCTCTCTCCTCTGATTCAGATGATGATATGGCTGCCGCTCATCCTTGGACCCCCCGGGTCTGAGGGGGAGGCTGAGGTGGAGGGGGTTGATACCTCCTCCCCGGGGTCGTCTGAAGAACGGGCGACCATGGATGAGTTAATTGTTTCTGTTAAGGAAACTTTACATTTGGAGGATGAGCCCAGTCCTCCGGGCGTTGTGTCCTCGTTTGGGACGCACAGGACCCGCAAGTCGGTGCAGGTTTTTCCCTGCCCAGCTGAATTTCATTACACTGTTAATGAAATGTGGCGCACGTTGAAACGTCCATTCCTGGTACCTAGTCTGTTCAAATTGCTTTATCCTTTTGCGCCGGCTACGGAATCGCGATGGTGTGTGCCTCCACAGGTGGATCATACTGTGGCCGTGTTAAACAAGGCTACCTTGATTCCTACGGAGGATTCCCCGGTTTTCCGGGATCCCACGGACCGGCGGTTGGAGTCTTTAGCCCGCCATTCCTATACGGCGGCGGGCTCGTTGCTCAAACCCATTTTCGCGTCCGTTTTGGTGGCTCAGGCGGTGGCTGATTGGACTAAGGTGCTTAGGAGCAACCTCGTGTCTGATGATGTTCCGCCTGCCCAGCTGGAAATGGTGGATCAAATCCACCAAGGAATCATGTATCTGTGTGATGCGGCCTTAAATGAGGTCCCATTAGTAGCACGCTTATCTAGTGTCTCGGTTCTTAACCGGCGACTGATATGGCTGAAGAGCTGGTCGGCTGACCAGTCCTCGCGGAAAACAGTTGCTGATTTTCCATATGCTGGTTCTCGCCTTTTTGGCGAGGCATTGGATACCCTGGTGAAAGGCGTCACGGGGGGCAAGAGCACCTTTCTGCCCCAGAACCCGAAGAACAAGTCCTTTCGTGGCAAGCGGGGTTCTGCGTCTCATACCACTCAGGGGTCCTTTTGGAACCAATCCAAGGGCAAGCCCTTCAAGACCCAGGGCAGCCAGAAGAAGCCCTGGGCGGGCAAGCAGGAGTCGGGCACTGCCGGCTCAGCGGGTCAGTCCGACTCTGCCTGAAGGGGCGCCCTCACCCATTTCGGGGGTGGGGGGACGCTTGCGTGGTTTCCTCCAACCTTAGCTGCTCCGGATTTCGGACAGGTGGGTTCAGGAAATCATTCGATCAGGATACAAGATCGAATTCCTTTCCCCGGCCGGTGGGCAGATTCTTTCCCTCAAAGCTTCGCTTGCCTCCTGGGCGTCGGCAGGACCTACATCAAGCGGTGTAGGACCTTCTTGCTCAGGGGGTGATTGTCCCGGTGCCTCATCGGGACAGGTTTCAGGGATTTTATTCAAATCTGTTCGCGGTGCCCAGGAAGGGGGGCAAGTGTGTCCTATTCCCTATATGGGAATGATTCTGGACTCTGCTCAGGCAAAGGTGTTTTGCCGGAGGACAAGCTCCGGACCTTGCACGACGAGCTCGGGTCCCTCAGGGACCACCCATCCTCGTCAATCAGGACCTGTATGCGGGGCCTGGGGTTTATTGCTCAGTTTCACACGCGGGCTCTCCAGGCGGAGATCCTGGCCAGGTGGGACAGACTGCCTCAGTCCCTGGATCTGAGTGTCTCATTGAGTCGTCGGACCAGATTGGCTCTTCTGTGGTGGCTCCAGTCCCCGTCGGTGGCGGAAGGCAAGTCCTTCCGTCCGTTGGTGTGGACGGTGATTACCACGGATGCCAGCCTGTCGGGCTGGGGTGGAGTCCTGGGCATCCTGTCTGCCCAGGGCACTTGGTCGGAGGAGGAGTCCTCCCTCCCGATAAATGTGCTGGAATTGCGAGCGATAAAACTCTGTCTCTTCCAGTGGTCGGACTGTCTTCGGGGTCGTCCTGCCCGGGTACAGACGGACAATGCTACCGCGGTGGCTTACATCGACCACCAAGGGGGCACCAGGAGTGCTCGGGCGGCCCGGGAGATGACCGACATTCTATCTTGGGCCGAGACTCATGTCCCGGCGATCTCAGCAGTTCACATTCCGGGTGTGGAAAATTGGTAGGCCGACTATCTGAGCCGCCAGACCCTGGACCAGGGGTAATGGTCCCTGCACCCGGAGGTCTTCCGAATGCTGTGTGCGAAGTGGGGATCCCCGGACGTGGATCTGTTCGCATCTCGGTTTACCCGATAGGTGGAAAGGTTCGTGGCAAGAACGCGCGATCCGCTGGCGGACGCCTCGGATGCCTTAGTGGGCCCTTGGCATCAGTATCGTCTGATGTATGTCTTTCCTCTGATTCGGTTGCTATCCAGATTCCTCCGCAGGTTAGCCTCGGAACCGAACCTAGTGATTCTAGAGGCTCCGGACTGGCCAGCCGATGTTGTTCACCTGGCAGGGGCGTGTCCATGGCCATTGCCTCTGCGGGAAGATCTCCTGTCTCAGGGTCCGATCTTCCATCCTGCTTTACAGTCGCCGGCTTTAACGGCCTGGCTGTTGAGACCCAGGTCCTGAGGGACAGGGGTCTCTCCTCTGAGGTCATTCCTACCCTTGTCAGGGCTAGAAAACCCTCCTCTGGTAAAATCTATTACCGTACCTGGAAGGCTTATTTCGCCTGGTGTGAGTCCAGGGGGTTCTTCCCTCGCTCGTACTCGGTGTAGAGAATTTTGGCCTTCCTCCAGTCTGGTGTGGACCAGCACCTGGCGCTGGACACGATCAAGGGCCAGGTGTCCGCACTGGCTATTCTTTTCCAACGCCCTGTGGCATCCCATTCTCTGGTTCGCACCTTCATTCAAGGTGTGCGACATTTGGCCCCTCCCCGGAGGGAGCCTTTACCTCCATGGGACTTGAACTTGGTTCTGTCCGTGTTACAGTGTGCTCCCTTTGAAAACATTCGGGATATATCGTTGCCTCTGCTGTCTAAGAAGGTTGCCTTTTTGGTGGCGATCACTTCGGCTCGCAGGGTGTCGGAACTGGCAGCGTTATGTTGCCGTTCTCCATACTTGGTGATTCATCGGGATAAGGTGGTTTTGCGTCCGCATCCCTCCTTTCTTCCTAAGGTGGTCTCTGAGTTCCACATAATGAGGACATTGTCCTGCCTCCGCTTGTACGAAGCCTAAGCATCCTAAGGAGGTTGCTCTGCACTCCTTGGATGTTGTCAGGGCGATCAGGGTTTACCTGTCATCTACGGAATCCTTTTGGAAAACGGATTCCCTCTTTGTCCTTCCTGAGGGACCTCGGAAGGGCATGGCTGCATCCGCAGCGTCTATTGCCAAATGGATCAGACAGGCCATTGACCAGGCTTACGCCTTGAGGGAACGGGTTCCACCCTTCCCTGTTAAGGCGCACTCTACCGGATCTGTGAGTGCGTCCTGGGACTATTGGCATCGGGCCTCGGTGGCCCAGGTGTGCAAGGCTGCGACTTGGTCGTCGGTGCACACTTTTTCCAAATTCTACAAAGTAGATGTTCTGGCATCAGCTGATGCCTCCTTTGGCCGCAAGGTTCTCAGTGTGGCAGCGCCATAATGGACCCTTGTTTTTTTCTGGGTCCCTGTTGGTATTTGCTTTCCTGGGCTGTTGCTCCTGTTGAGCATTGTTTTTTCTGTTGCCCAGCAGGTTCTCTTACTGTGCATGTAAGGTTCCTTTCTCTTATGTGGGTACTGCGTTGCCTTTTCTACGGTTGCGTCTCCCACCCCTCATGTCTATACTGCTTTGGGACATCCCAACAGTGATGACTTAGAGGAGGCGGCGACTGTCGGAGGACGTAAGAGAAAACAAAATTTTTGTAAAATCTTACCTGTAAAATTTCTTTCTCTGAGTCCTCCGACAGTCGCCGCCCCCGCCCTCTTTTGGGGTTCTTATTACCTACTGCTATGCTACCAAACTGAGTTTCGAGTGGTCACTGCAGGGAGGTATTGACCAGATGGGACAGCCCCCATGGGTGAGTATATGCAAATGCCTTTGTTCTTTTGACTAAGTCTTTATGCCTAGCTACTCCTGCGGAGCGGAAGTCAATACCCAACAGTGATGACTTAGAGGAGGCGGCGACTGTCGGAGGACTCAGAGAAAGGAATTTTACAGGTAAGATTTTACAAAAATTCAGTTTTTGTGCAGCAAGTCTGTAGCATTAAAGACACATCTACTAGTCCAAACCAATAGCTTGACTTGGGTCAGTTTCTGACCAACAGGGTGCCCTGCTATGGGTTATTCCAAAACAAACAGGTAGTGCTTGTAGCTTTGTACTGTTCTGTCAGCACTCTTTTCCCCCAGCAGCAGACTCCCACAACAGAGAGAGCCCTGAGCATCAGTCAGTTCCCATATAGTAGAAAGTTGGACGCCAGTGGACAGCTGAAAATAATAATGAGGCCTGGCTGCCAGGTAAGATGTGAACCTAAGAATGGAGGCTTAATCCCACCCAAAGCTACAAAACCTCCAGGAGCCAGTATATGATTTAGGATTAGGATTCTAAGAAAGCAAGTTTGTTTGTTTTCTCCATATAAGTCATCAACCCTGGAGCCCTTCATCATGTGTATGTATGAAACCTAGGTGACACATACACACCATCCATAATCCTACTAGCCAAGCCAGTGCCTTACAATACATACCGTACATATATATGTATATATCATACACATGCACAGTATGGAGTAGGATACATGCAGACTGTTTTTTGTTACAGCAGGCTCATAGTGCTTGTGAAGTGACCCCTTTAATGATGCAAGGTATATACAACATCACGGACCCTGCCAAGCACCATTAAATGAGTTAGCAAAACAGTGCCCCAGCTTCCACTTCTGTGTATTTACTGTTACCCTTCTAATAGTTTTTGTGGTTCCCTTTTGAGTACTTTACATGAATCTGTCAGGGCTGAGACAGATCCTGGATGGTAATATCTCACGGAGGTTTGGAACTGTGCCATGTCCTCTAGTAGCTGTGTATTGCCCAAAAGAGACCCTCTATTAACGTGGAAGTTTCACACATTTACTTACTGCACCTCTTCACTAACACAAAACATTTGCTATATAGCAAGCGATACCACTTATGTCCAATATAATAATAGCAAAATCCAGCATTAAACATAATTTATTATATGATATAAAATAATATAATTGGGTTGCTGTAAATATGTTTGCTCCCCCAAAAAAGTGTTAAAGTTATCAATCAAATCAATAAATCAATATAATTGTTTAAAAAAGTTATCAATCAAATCAATAAATCAATATAACAAATGTATAAAGAAAAGAAAAAATAAAACATTCATTTCCAGGTCCAAAAAAAATTACACTGGATGTTATTTGCTCCAATAATGTGAGCATTACATCATTTTGAAATGTATGAAATAGATCATACCTGGAATCTAGCTTTAAAGCCTAACTTTGTGTTTTATTGAACTTTAAATAGTTAATTTGGACCAAGTGTCTAGTCCTGGTTCAGCACCCAGTGAATAAGACATAGATGTGTCTCAGAGAGGACAGGGGCTACTGAAAAATATGTTTTCTATTACCACATAACAAAAAGCCCATCTCCAACCTATTTTTTACTGAGGCCCCCCAGCAGTAGGTAAAATAAAGAAATACAGTCTTTTCCGCACTGTCCCTCACTGTAATTAGTGGTCCTCAGTCCTCTGGGCTGAATGACACCCAGGGTCATTAAAATTAGAAGTCTGGGGACTTACTGTGAGTGCAGGGTCATGGACAGCCTGTAAGAGGGGCTTCATGGTTACAGAGATGTATAGTAACTAAGTAGAACAACGTCACTACTGTACTTACATAGTTACATAGTTAGTGAGGTTGAAAAAAGACATCAGTCCATCCAGTTCAACCTATGATGTGTGTGTGTGTTTGCTTTTAACCGTACATTGTATACCCCTGTATGTTGTGGTCTCTAAGGTGCCCATCTACTTAAGTACCGAAAGGCGGTATCTGTACTTTCCTAGAGTAGAATTTTTTTCTCCTACTTCCACTTTTACTTCACTACATTTTTTCGATGATTTCAATACTTCTACTCTATTTTTTTTTTTGTGCTGTATAGTTACTCGTTACTATTATAAAAATTACCACTGCCAGAACAGTAGATGGCAGGTTTCATGAAGCTCAAAACAGCACATACGTAAATGAATGCTACTGTATGTATAAATAAAATCTGCATTTGAAATAATAAAAAACAATATGATGTTCAAACTTCTGACTTCTTTCTTTTATAACTACATAACACAGTACTTGTACTTTTACTTTTAGTACTTGAGTAGCAATTTTTTTTTCAAAACTACTGGTACTTTTACTTTCAGTACTTGAGTAGCAAAATTTTTAAAAAAACTACTTGCAATACTTAAGTACAAAAAATGTTGAATACTTTAGTACTTCTACTCAAGTCACTTTTTGATCGAGCACTTCCACTTCTACTCAAGTATGGGTTTCGAGTACTTTATACAACTCTGCATGGTTAGCTAGAGTTTGGCACTAACAGCACAAGTCCCTAACCCCGTTCCTAACCTCCTGGAACACTGTCCCTCCTGCTGAGGCTGAACCCTCCGCCATATTGTGCCACACTCAATGCCAGAGGTCTCCACACAACATTCCCGGCCCTTGACCTTTATATCCCAAGGAGGAAAAGTTCATACATAGGAGTAGAATTGTTGCACTTTAATGATAGAATTCAGGGGATGGCATAAAAAATCACTTACATTCCAGGGCCACTTGACATTACATAGTCAATCACATTTAGTGAACGGTCCGCACTCCGCAGTAGTCCATTGTGAAAGCTTATGCAACACTTTAGGCAGCCATCTCCTCCTAGCAGTCTATCCTTCCACCTGAGGTCATTAGTATTTACAGGACTGTGCCCTCTGTAGTCATCTCCTCCACCTTGTTGCAAAATAGCTAACTGCCTACAAGCTCAGCATAATTCAACTTGGAAAACTGAGGTTTTACAAAGCTTGTAGGGTGTCAAGGAAAGCCCAGCATCATTCAAACTGGAAGACTGAGGACTTACTGTTAGTGCAGGGTGTCACTGACACTTTTAGACATGGCATTGACACCTTTAGAGGATGCCACAATAGTGACTTTACTGCCACTCTCTGCATCTTTGAGAACTACCCACTGCTAAAGAATTGACAAAGAAGAGAAGGATATGGTGTGTCCAATAACGACATAATTGGCCAGAAGACATCTGAAAAAAGTAGAAAAAATTTGATCTGCTCTTGTCACTAGTGGCTGAAAGAGGTTTGAGGAGATGAGCAGCACTGAGATGCAAAAAAAGGTGAAGCAGTATTTATAAAAACATAAAATATATTTATGTCACATATTGCCATTGGAAATGAAATGTCATCCTCTTAGGATTTAAATCTACTTTTAATTATATACGCAACGAATAATTAGATACAATAAATGATTTATTACCATTGTAATAACACGCTACGTAGTATGCAATTAAATCTCATCGTAGATGTATCTATGTACATATTTATTATTATTCATGTTTTTATATACTTTCATGCAGCAAATTACACAATTTAAAAACCCTAAGTGCCGGTTCACACTTGTGCGGTTTGCGGAGATCGCATGTAATTCGGAGCGCACTGCCCCCTTATTACATGAGATCTCATGTGCGGATGCGAGTTCAGCCATACAGCAAACTCGCACATGAGGCTTTTTTCGAGCCGCATCAGAATCGGATCGCACAGTGGTTCACACTTGTGCGATCCGATTCTGTGCGAACTTGCAGATCGCACTGCCATATGCGATCGCAACTGGGGGTGTCGTTAACTTTTAATTGACACCCCCTGCGTATCGCATATGGCAGTGTGAACTGCCAGATGTGCGGATGCGATGCGGGAACACGCTGCATATTCGCAGCGTTCCCGCATTGCACAAGTGTGAACCGGCACTAAAACCCTCATACAACATGAGCAGTTTGAGAGGAAGAAAGTTAACCTGTCAGTATGTTTTTGGATTGTGGGAAAAAACCCACAGAAACATGATGAATGGAGATAGTTAGATAGTATCATAGTCAGTCAGGTTGAAAAAAGACACAAGTCCATCTAGCTCAACCAATAAAAAAAAACCAGCCATACTATCCCATATACACAATCCTATACCCACAGTGATCCAGAGGAAGGCGAAAACCCCCAGCAAAGCATAGATCCACTTTGCTACAGCAGGGGGAAAAATTCCTTCCTGATTTCCCGAGAGGCAATTGGATATTTCCTGGATCAACTTTACCTATAAATATTAGTACCCATTTATATTATTTACACCTAGGAAAGAATCCAGGAATCCTTTTTCTAGTGAGCTGGCCAGAACCACCTCTGGAGGGAGTCTATTACACAATTTCACAGCTCTTACTGTGAAGAAACCTTTCCGTATTTGGAGACTAAATCTCTTTTCCTCTAGACGTGCCCCCCCCCCCCCCCCCCGTGTCCTCAACACCAAGTTCACTATATGGACCCCTTATATATATTTATAAATTTTGATCATATCCCCCGTTAATCTCCTCTTCTCAAGAGAGAATAAAGTCTGTTCCTCTAATCTTTCGTCATAGCTGAGCTCCTCCATGCCTCTTATCAGTTTGGTTGCCCTTCTCTGCACTTTCTCCAGTTCCCTGATATACTTTTTGAGAACTGGTGCCCAAAATTGAACTGCATATTCCAGATGAGGTCTTACTAATGATTTGTACAGGGGAAAAATTATATCTCTCTCTCTGGAGTCCATGCCTCTGTTAATACAAGAAAGGACTTTGTTTGCTTTGGAAACCGCAGCTTGGCATTGCATGCTATTGTTAAGCTTATGTTATGTTACTGTTTTATACAGATTTTTAATTTTTTTTTTTTATTGCAGCTATACTGTATATTCATCATAGGTTATTTTATTTTTTTTCTTTGTTTTAATGTTTGCTTTTTTGTATTTTATAATGGTTTTACTTTTCCAAGTATTCGTACAAACCATTTTAGTTTTCATAGCATTTAGGGCTTATGCACACAGCCGTAATAAAATACATAAACATGTACGCAGGATCAGCTCTGTAAGCTGTGCTAATGAAATATACAGTATGAGCAACTTTTACATCTGTACAGCATTACAGCATGCATGGTCCTGTTGCTAGGACCCAGGCAGCTTCTCAAGGAAGCATCCTACTTTTCTTCATTGGTAGGATGTGAATGGCTTCACAAGGAAGCCACCTAACACACTATGTTCCCGGCAACTTTTCAAGGAAGTGACCTAGCATCCTCTGTTGCTAGGATGCAGGGAGCTTCTAAAGAAAGCTGCCTTTCATCCCCCACAGCTAGGACATGGCTCCTCAAGAAATCCACTGAGCATGCTCCATTGGTGTGATGCAAGGGGCTTCCCAAGGAAGTTGGCTGGTGTCCCCTGTTGCTATGATGCAGGTGGCTTCTCAAAGAAGCAACCTACCATCCTCCATTGCCATTGCTAGGAGGCAGGCAGTTTCTCCAGGAGAGTTACAGCATAAATGGCCCTGTTGTTAGGACCCTCAAGGAAGCTTCCTACCATTCTTCATTGCTATGATACAGATGGAAAATATATATACTCAAAGGAGTATATTCTTCGCGCCTGTGGAAAGCCTATTTGGAGGGGATACTATATGTGTGAGATTATAGGGAGGGTAGCAGCTGCTATAAAATAGGTAAGGAATGGATAAAAAAACCCCAAGAATAAATGGGATTATATAGCGCTTGCTAATAGGGAACCAGGATAATCTAAATATATTATATAAAATCAATAAATCAATATATATATAAATACGTGGCTAAAATATCATGGACTAAAATATAAATATAAATATTGCAATGTAAACCCAATAAATATTCATACAGTATTAAGTAAATGAATTAGCAAATCACATAAGTGTCATATAAGTGCATATTAGTGCCAAATAAAGTCCAATCAAAGTTCATAAGTGACTATAGTGAGAAATGATTGCACTTTAGTGCAAAAGAAAAAGTGCAAGTGCTCAGTGCTGGATCCTCCAATGGTCCAATGGCCAGTCAATGAAGTGGCTTTAGGAAAAGTAAAGATGTGAACTCACCAGAAATGGTGGGTCTAAATTACCTTATGGCAAAAAGACCTGTAAAGCTTGGTGGCCTTCTTGGCCAAAGGAATGGTGACTGCTGGGCTCTGTCCCCCACAAACTGAAATCCCCTTCCTGGGTAAATGAGGTCCTCCGAGTCCGGTTAGGGAGAAAATAATAGCTCCAGATGGTGCAGTACCGTTAAAAAAGTTTTATTGGTGTTGCTGATCAAACAGTACAAATAGAGATAAAAAAATATATATATATAAAGCCGCGCCCGCTGTAATGATGCCTGTAGCGTGGAGAGCGGTAGCTACCGGATTGCGTTCCACCTGGCTTCTGGGCTTGCGGCGTGCGTTCCACCTTTTTTTTGTTTGTGTATGATGTATTCAACCTCTTTATATCTAGTATTATATTGGGATATAAATGTAAGGGCATAATCATCTGTTTTTTTCATCTTCTTTTCTAATAATTCTCCTCTGTCCATATTTTTTACCTCTTCCTTAATTTTATTCAGTGTATTTTGTTTATATCCCTTTTCTTTGAATCTCTTGATTACAATATCACTCTGGGTGTCAAAATCTTCCTGTGTTTTACAGTTCCTCCTCATCAGCATGATCTGTCCCTTGGGGATGCCCTTTATCCAATTTGGATGGTGACAACCGTGGGTAGGAATGTAGCCATTCCTATCTGTGGGTTTAAAAAAGGTTTTTGTGTATAAACCATCTTCTTTTTGCAAAATAGTGAGGTCCAGGAAATGTATCTCCTGTTTGCTCCAGGTACCTGTAAATTTTATTTGGTAGTTATTGATATTAATTTCTTCAAGAAATATTTTCAGAGATTCCTCAGACCCTTTCCATACAATGAAAATGTCATCTATGAAACGTCTGTAGATCTTGAGTTCTTCTATCTCTTTTCTTCTAATTTTTCTTCATTGCCATCTTTAGCATCTTAAGGCTAAATATTTTTTGTTCCTGTTCCAATTGGGATTTATTATTCAGGGCCCATTCTATGGCTGATATTGCATCTTCCTGTATAATATTAGTGTAGAGGGACTCCACATCAATGGTGGCGAGAATCAGGGGTTCCACTTGAGATAAAAGGTTTGAGAAAGGCTGGTCTATATAGAGTCACTAGGCAATATCCCTGATTAGTAGATTGCATTCAATTTCAAAATAACTTCATGTTTTTGTTTGTCTTGTAAGACAAACAAAATCAGATCAGAATGAACTCCATTGTGTGGAGTTCAGAATATTAATTAAATGTCTAATATCCTTCAAATGTGAAGGATAGGTCTCAACCATGGGTTGGAGGTAGGTGTCAAGATACTCGCCCAACCTGGAGAAAAGGGAGTTTATTCCGCTGATTATTGGTCGTCCAGGTGGCTTCTCAGCATTTTTGTGTATCTTCGGAAGTTGATATATAATTGGCAGCCTGGGTGCTTCTGGAAGAAGGTATTTATATTCTTTATTATATAATATGCCCTTTTTATGTGCTTTCTTGAGGTGCTTTTTTAATCTGTTTCTATATCTAGTCAGAGGGTTATCTTTTAACTTTATATAGGTTTCTTCATCTTGTACCAATTTATTTAATTCCTCATAGTAATGTTCCTTTGTTAAAATCACTATACCGCCCCCCTTATCTGCTGGGCAGATGACTATATTTCTTCTTTCTTCAAGCTCTTTGATTCCTGCGGCTATATTTTGTTTTGGTTTATGCCATTTCTTTTTCATTTTCTTCAAGTCTTGTTCAACTAATGAATGATTTAAAAGTTTCAGTAAAATGGTTGTTTTTGCATTTTGGATTAAAAGTTGACTTATTTCTAAGTCCACTGTGTGTAAATATCTCCTGTTCCTGCTCTTTTTCTTTACCTATAGGGGGTTCTTGTTTTCCCAAATAGTGTTTTTTTTATATTTATTTTCCTAACCAGTTTTTGAATATCCACATATACATTGAAGGGGTCCAATTTTTGGTCTGGGGCATATTTAAGGCCCATATCAAGTACTGCCATCTCTTGTTCAGTAAATGTAAGTCCGCTTAGGTTAAAAATTCCTTGTCCTATTGGTTTCTTTTCCTTTTTGCCCCTACTTCCTCTGCACCCTCTTCTTTTCTTGCCCCCTCTCTTCCTATTTGTGTAGGTTGGTAGGGCCGCTGGTGTTGGGGAGGTGGAGGTTGCCAATAATTTCCCCTTACTCTGCATCCCCTTCCATTGTGAGGTCGATTCCACGCCGCAAGCCCGGAAGCCAGGTGGAACGCAATCCGGTAGCTACCGCTCTCCACGCTACAGGCATCATTACAGCGGGCGCGGCTCTATATATATTTTTTTATCTCTATTTGTACTGTTTGATCAGCAACACCAATAAAACTTTTTTAACGGTACTGCACCATCTGGAGCTATTATTTTCTCCCTAACCGGACTCGGAGGACCTCATTTACCCAGGAAGGGGATTTCGGTTTGTGGGGGACAGAGCCCAGCAGTCACCATTCCTTTGGCCAAGAAGGCCACCAAGCTTTACAAGCTTTTTGCCGTAAGGTAATATAGACCCACCTTTTCTGGTGAGTTCACATCTTTACTTTTCCTAAAGCCACTTCATTGACTGGCCATTGGACCATTGGAGGATCCAGCACTGAGCACTTGCACTTTTTCTTTTGCACTAAAGTGCAATCATTTCTCACTAAAGCCACCTAGCATTTTCTGTTGCTAGGGCACGGGCAGCTATTGCCACCTAGCAACCTTCAGTTGCTAGGATGGAGACAGCTCTGGTACTCCATTAGAGTACATTTGCAATAATAATTACAAAGAGGGTGCGCCAGCCTAGTTCATTATCTTAAGACACCATTTAATGATATAAAGAAAACAATACACCTGCCTTCAGAGCCGTAAAAAGAAAAATGTTTGCTAATAAAAGTGCTGCATTTTTCACAGCCATGTGCTATCCAAGCCTTTAGCCAAGCAGGAGGAGATGCTGTACGTGCGTAGAGATGTACCACAAAATCTCCTTTGACATTCCAGGTAAACGGGACAACAGTGTAAAAGATTGAGAGAGGAGTTAGAAATCAATTTGTAGCCGTGACAGCAGAATGAGGTCAGTGGCTTGGGAGAGGGATGGGAGGAGAAAAGGTTACATATTGTCCTGTCATCCACGTACAGTCATTGATAAGACAGATCAGACAAGGACTTGAAGTCCCTCCTGAGCTCCTATGGAGAAATCACACTTCAGGAATCTAGAGCACTAGAGATTTACGACAAAGCAAGGTAAGTCAGAAAAGTTCAATCTCTAAAAATAGCCTAGCACTGATTCAAAAACCAGCCAAACATAGCCAATGAACATTATCCCAAAATACAAAATAAAATAGATCTCTATGCACATATACGGGGCATATATGCAGGATGATTTTGTTTAGCTCATATAAATCGAAGCAATGTTTTCTCTGAAATGTTTTACTGGTAAAAGGAAAAGTATCCAGAGTTTTCCAATTTGTCAAATTGGCAGCCCTGGACAAAGTGTCTTTTTATATGCTTGTGTAGAATGATAAATATAATTATAGTGTATCTGAAGCCAAAACTTTATATTTTTTTTTTTTTATAGAGATTGGTAGGGGTTTACAATTTTTGTCAGGTATTTATTACTAAAATAGAGATTAAAGGTATAGTAATAGGGTTTCTTTGATTCCAAAATGCACAAAATGCAGTAAAATTTAAAATAGTACTCCAAATCACATAATACAATCATATTCTACTAAGTGCACAATTAAAAAAGGCTGTAAAGGCTGTAGACAAAGGGTGTGTGTAATATATATATATATATATATATACATATATATATGTGTGTGTGTGTGTATATATATATATATATATATATATATATATATATATATATATGTGTGTGTGTGTGTATATATATATATATATATATATATATATATATAGTCCAATTAGATAGGGCACTAACAGGAGAATCAGGACTTCTATAAGCTTTATTACCAATGTTTTGGTAAGTAACAGCTCACCTCTTTCAAGCCAGAATATCTACACTATATTGTCAAAAGTATTGGGATATCTGCCTTTACACGCACATGAACTTTAATGGCATCCATGTCTTAGTCTGAAAAAGCTAAATGAATTAACTACTATTCAATAAAAAAAAAAAAACTATGTGTGTAGATATATATAATGTCAAAATTTTTTGGGATGCCTGCCTTCACACGCACATAAACTTTAATGGAATCCCAGTCTTGGTCCGTCGGGTTCTATCGGGTTGAGGTCAGACCAGTCAAGTTCCTCCACTCCAAACACGCTCCTCCATGTCTTCGAGGATTTTTCTTATTGCACTGGTCCAACTCATTTAGTAGAGGGGGGATTATGGTGTGGGGTTGTTTTTCAGGGGTTGGGCTTGGCCCCTTAGTTCCAGTGCAGGCGTCAGCATGCCAAGACATTTTTGACAATTCATGCTCCCAACGTTGTATAACAATTTGGGGATGGGCCTTTCCTGTTCCATGACTGCGCACCAGTGCACAAAGCAAGGTCCATAAAGACATGGATGATCGAGTTTGGGGTGAAGGAACTTGACTGGCCTGCACCTTAACCCTATAGAACACCTTTGGGATAAATTAGAGTGGAGACTGCGGGCCAGGCCTTCTCATCCAACATTCGTGCCTGACCTCACAAATGCGCTTCTGGAAGAATGGTCAAACATTCCCATAGACACTCCTAAACCTTGTGGACAGCCTTCCCAGAAGAGTTGAAGCTGTTATAGCTGCAAAGGGTGGGCCAACTCAATATTGAACCCTACAGGCTATGGCTGGGATGCCATTAAAGTTCATGTGTATGTAAAGGCAGGCATCCCAAGACTTTTGACAATATAGTCTGTCTATCTATCTATCCTATCTATCTGTCTG
>NC_138774.1:239422000-239642000 GCF_965119305.1 Pelophylax lessonae | reverse complement strand
ATACCTGCCGATCCCCTTGGATGGCAATTTTTGACAAGCCCTTTATTGGAGAAGAAAAAAAAATTGTCCCTCCGTGTACATCCAACCTCAATCATGATGAAAGCTGGTAGCCGACCTGAAAAGGAAAAAAAAGCTCCCGATCTTTTCTGATGAATGACAGCTCTGCTGCCTCCCGCCGCTAAATAAACGAAGGGGTGGGGCCACCCAGTGATGTCACCAGGTGGCATGCCTTTTTTTATTGCTGGCAATTCTTTTTGCATTCAGCTTTTTGCATTCAGTTGCCCACTCCTTAAAAACCATGTTGTTTAAAGATTGTTCATCTAGTTGTATTATCTTCAACGGGTGTATATTGCAGTTATTTAATTGGAACCAATCTATTCACACAAGGCTAAATGGCCCTTGTGTAAGCTTTTCTGACCTGTTTATCTTCATACCCTCTCTGTTTTAAATGTAGACAGAGCAAATCTGCCTCTCTTTAAAAATCTTCATATTTTGTGCAGTTATGAAGGATTGTCAGATAATGGCCCATGGAAGATCGAGAATGACTTAATTGAGTGGCTATTTGTCATGTGTCTGATTAAGTTAACATCTGTGAGCTTCCTGTATAAGTTCTTGCCATATGGATCTTTATGGATGGCAATATATAAAAGCACTATTTCTGTCTCATCACAACATAAAGAAGAATTCCAGGTATGGATACTCTATACATAGCTACAAGTCCAGCATAGACTAATGTAACTATACATATACTATACTTGGCTGATGCCCCTGGAAGCTGGGATTTACTGAAGTAGACACTGCTACACGAGGAGGGGGTGTGGGGCAGTGATATTACGCTCTTCACCTCGTCCAGTCAGAGAATGCTTTGCATTCATTCAGAGGGTATCGAACAGATATCGTAATTGCATAGATTGCTCCAAGCTGGACCAATGTAATTGTGTATAAAATATCCATATCTGCAACTCTTCTTTAAGGTGAATGTCAAATTTTGTGGGTTAATATTAGGAACTTAGAAGAAGATGTCGTCTACGTACCTGTGCCATGAAATAATGTGGCACAGGACATTAACAAGTCCTCATTCCCAAGCAACTCTCTATCCCACACCCCAGGTACAGGATTGCTTACAATGGAGTACAAAAATCCCCCTTTATATCCCTTTTTAAAGGTGCCTTGAACCTTGAGGAAGTAGGTCCCTGCAAAGACAGAAATGAGCAAAGACCTCAGTAATCTAGACAGAAACTCATCAGGCCCCTGTTTACATAGAGTAATATCCCCAAAGACTTGTTCACCAACCAACACTCCCAATGTATGTGAAATTGGGGAATATATTTCTTTTAAATCTAATGACACTAAAACAGCCTCCTTTGGTAGTATGACATTCTGTAGTGTTTTCAATAAAGTGGGGCCTATCTTGACTATAAGAAGATAGTGTATCTACATGTTCTTGTAAAGCATCTTGTAAAAAAGCTGATCTTCTCAGTATTATACTTTAAATTAAAACTTTGATGGGAGAAATGTGGAGACCGTCATGTACCAGAACATGTTTGAAGATAAAGACTTCCTAAAGACTAGATAAAAACTTTTTTTTGATCAACATGCTTTGTTCAGACCTCTAAGCTTTTCAAAGGAGATTCCACAATACCAGTTCCCATATATTTATCAGGAATGATTTATTTCAAAGAAAAGATAAGAGAAGCATATGAAGGCTTCCCCTGCTGAGCTTTCTTTTAAAAATGCTGTTTTTATGGCTGCCATGCTGAGTCATTGGATTCAGTCGTTTCTGAGTCACCATCCTGGAACAGTTAAGGAGCTTACATTTATGAGCAATGTACAAAATATTTTACATTGTAACATTTGTTGACTAAATACTGTGTGATTATAGTTAAAGGATGACCGTACTGTCAATAGAAACCATTTAACTGCCATTGTGCCGACAGGCTGCAATAAAAACGAACGAGGAAGTAAAGCCGGCCATACATGAATCTAAATTCGGCTGGTTCAGCAGGGACCGGCTACATTTTTCTCTAACAAATAGTGCCGCTGGCTATAAGCGGGCGACAGTAATCATTGTGTTCTGCCCGCAGGGAAGACTGCCTGGGTTCCCCTCTGGCAGAACACAATAGCACTGCGGTTGGGATTCTCTCATCCACACTAATTGTGTTAATGGGAGAATCAAGAAAATGTATTTCCTTCTTTTCTTCCACCCTCAGTCTAGGAAGTAGATGTTGAACCTGGATGATGCCTGAATAAAGATGGTTATGTCCTTATGCAGAGGAGAGCAGATTTAAGCATTGTCAGGGGAATAGAAATATGACCTCGGTGAGACATCATAGGTGCCTGTAAGTGTTCAAATTACACATTACATATTATACATGTATTTAACATAAACCAATATTTCAGAACCTAGGTCCACTTTAATTTTAGGCCCAACTCAGGAATTAGGAAGAATATACCCTTGTCTCCTTATTTGTGAACCCCGAACATAACAAATATTTGACCTATGGAGTGTGGGGAAAAGTACATCGGTTCAGGGCTCCTTGTGGATTTCTCAGACCCTCTCAAGGTGGATATTCCTAAAGTTTTGTTGATTTGCCACAAAAAGTTTGAAGCTGCTGGATGATGATGATCATCATGATAATGATGATTACCTTTATTTAGGGATTCTTATATCTCTAACAGTTTGCAAAGCTCTTCGCAAAATAAAGGGAGAAGACCGTACAGTTACAACACAATTCAATACAAGAGGGAAAGGAGACCCCCTATAAATGAGCCCTACTTATAATCTAAATGGAATGGCAAGTGATCCAAAAAGGTAATAACTATGTGGAGATGAGTTAATGGAGAAAGCATAGGTACACTTTATTAGGTAAATGCTTCTCTGAATGAATGCGATTTCATGGATTGCCTGAAAACAGACAGAGTAGGAGATAACCAGACACACTGGGGTAGGAAGTTCCAGAGGATGGGAGAGGCTCTGAAGAAGGTGAGCATTGGAGGAGGTGGCAAGAGTAGTAGAGACTAGGGATAATCGAACTTTTGAAAAGTTCGGTTCGACCAGAACACCCGAATTTCCCAAAAGTTTGGTTCAGAACCCCATTGAAATCAATGGGACCCGAACTTCGGTAATCAAAAAACACAATTTTTAAGCCCTAAAACCCAATAAATGCCCCTAAAAAGTGCCTAGGGTTCTGGGTCATGCCCCATTAACTATTAATCACACAAAAAAGTTCTTAAAAATTGTCATTTTTGATAAAAAAGCCAATTATTGAAAAAATTATAAAAAAAAGAGAGATTTTTTTATTTTTACTTTGGATTTAGTATCTGGGGGGGTCTAAAAGGTGTACATGTGAAGGTTCAGCTCTGTAGCATGTCCAGAACCATGAAAAAAAAAAGATAATTTTTCAGTAGAACAGGGATGTGGGTCGGGACCCTCCTTTAACTTTAACACCTATATGATCTTTTTTTTCTGGTTCTGGACATGCTACAGAGCTGAAACTTCACAGGTACACCTTTTAGACTCCCCAGACACAAAATCACACACAAAAAGTTCTTAAAAATTGTAATTTTTGATAAAAAAAAGCCAATTATTGAAAAATTAAAAAATTTAGTATCTGGGGGGTCTAAAAAGTGTACATGTGAAGTTTCAGCTCTGTAGCATGTCCAGAACCATGAAAAATAAGATTGTTTGTATTAGAAAACTTTCAGCACAGGAGGTACTGAAACACTGCTGCTGTAACACCTTGCCGGTTTAATAGAAGGCATTTTTTTGGGTTCTTTGCAGTCAGGAAAAACATCTGAACTTGTGTATAGTGGTACTGTGCACAAGTTCTGATGTTTTGTCTGCCTCCAAAAACCCCCAAAAAATGCCAGCAAAAACACACCTGGGCATTTTTTTTTGACGCTAGCGTTTTTTTTTTTGCATTTTTTGGGGTTCTTTTGAGGCAGGCAAAACATCTGAACTTGTGTATAGTGGTATATATACACACATACATATATTTATATACACACCTAGACATATATAGGTGTGATAGTAGCAGAAATATATGCTTGCGCTAATGAAATCATTTACAGTAATATATTTCTGCTACTATCACACCTATATATGGCTAGGTGTGTACAAGATTGTAACAGTGACTGGATGGGGGGCTTGAAGGATGAGATGTTGAGCAGGATGGTAGTTGAGTCATTCAGGGGATGGGACATTGGGGGGGGGGGTGCAATTTATAATGGGGGGAAGCTCATGTTGTAGCTTAGAACTACCTTAAAGCTTGTGTAGATCTGATATTTAGGCACAGCTCATGCACAATGCAACAAAAAGCTGGGACTACCACTGCATACACATTTCAATAGTAAATACTGCCCCCGTAAAAAATGCAAAGCAGGTCTACTGTAGCCTCAGAACTGACATCAACACTGAACCCTTGAAGAAAATGGGAGTCTGCTGTCCAGCACTGGTTGCATACCTCTTAAGTTTCTTAGATGGGAAAGAGGGTACCAAAATATTTAACCAAAAAGCACACTCTTACCATGCCCCAGTTAAGTAGACTATGAAGAATACCCCAAAAATGATTGGTTAAACCCAGAAGTCCTATTTTTCACTACGACTTTTATAAATAACAAATGCAGTAATTTGGTGCCCTGGAGCCCAGCCTGTGGCCCTTTGGTTCTTGTTTTGCACCCCTCAGGGCCCCTGCAGGCTGTGCTTTTCTTCCAGGCCCTAACTTAATTTTAAGCCAGTAATGGAAAATTCTTTAAACTCAATTCTAGTGGTCATATGGTTTGGTTTTTTTCTTTTACACATACATTTTGGAGGCAATTGCTAGCTGGCATGTACCCACCAGCACTACCAGCCAGCAGTACCCACCAGCAGTACCAGCCAGCAGTAACCACCAGCAGTACCCACCAACAGTACAAGCCAACAGTAGCCACCAACAGTACCAGCCAGCAGTACCCACCAACAGTACCAGCCAGCAGTAACCACCAGCATTACCCACCAGCAGTACCCACAAGCAGTACCAGCAAGCAGTACCCACCAGCAATACCAGCCAGCAGTAACCCACCAGCAGTACCCTTCACAGCTGAGTGCCCCCTGCGCACCCTGGATTGATGAATGCAGTCTTCTGGGACCTGTCCATGTCCCAGAAGACTGCAGGGGGGAGGGAGGAAGGAGAACTTCCATTGCCGAGTGCCATGGCACTCGGAACGGAAGTGGAAGCAGGTATCTGTCAAAATCGGTATCTGCTTAACCCCCCAGGTCATCAAAAGTGTCAATTGTTCAAAGGGAGCAGGGGACAAGTCCTTAAAGTGGAACTTCCCCTTTTGGGTGGAGTTCTGCTTTAAGTAAGGCATGGTAGGGTATGGTCAGGAGCTTGTCGCTGGCTCCTAGTGTGTTGGCTTGGCTCCTCCAAGTTTAGACATGTTTAGATGCTTTTAAACGCATACAATTATTCTAGTGACTATGAATGGAAAATGGGAAGATGATGAAAAGATCCACCTCCTCCATTCATAGATCACTTTTGATTGGTGGAAGCTATAGAACGGCTTCTATGAATGGAGGTGGTGGAGTGGAAAGAGAAGGCAAAGTCAGCAATCTTGGTGAATGCCTGTCACAGGTCCAGCATTGGTATCAATCCCCACTGCACCTAAGTTTACAGCTGCGGTGTATAGGAGGGGGGCAGAGGACTTTGGGTTTCCACTATTACCGCCAGCATCAGCTCAAGACATGTCACTTTAAAGTGGATGAAAAACCCCATTCATGAAATCTGACCTGGGCACATATATCTGTGTTTACGTATCTCTCTCCAAAGCCCTAAGTGCCATGTCTTTCTGCTGCTCCGTTTCTCTGTTATCAGCATGATAACTTCTCACGACAAGCTCTCTGACACAGGAGATAAAAGCAGCTGAAAATTTGTGTCGAGGAGGGTGCTTAGAGATAGATAAGCAGAGAGCTTGTCTATTCATAGCACAGCTCTCCAAGTTTCTTCATTCCTCTGCCTATGTGGAGGGGGGGATGTGTGCCTTTCCTCAAATCAGCTCACGCACAGTTTATGCCCAGACTCCCCTCCCGCCACTGCTGAAACGGGAAGAAAAATTTCTAACACGATGTGCATTTTCTAAAGAATTTAAAAAGCTGAAGACAGCAGATATACATGTAAAACTTATGTAGGCAGATTTGTCTCATCTCTGTGTATCATCTGAGGATGTTCACTTCACTGGGTAATATGTGAGGATTTACATCCACTTTAAATTTTAAAAAGCATTTGTTTCCTAAACTTAGGCTAAATAAAAATTGGATATGGGGAGGAGTAAAAGTGGATAGTATTGCTGACAAGGGTTTTACTCCTCAACACCCATACCCTTTGTGTACTTTTCCATCCTCTTTATCTAGCAGCAAGTCTTTGGGATGTTTTAAGTTCTAGTTAAGAGTTTTTTGCTATGTCCTATTATGCTTTTTTTTTTTTTTTTTTGATCTGGGGTATGCCCAGAGGCTCTGTTTCTGTACCTCTTATTATTTTAAAACATAAAAAAATGGATATACTGTACATACTGTAGTCTGTACATATTGTACTGTATATAATTCTCCAAGCCTTTATCATGTACATAGAAAAATAGGAACTGTATATGGCCAATTTTCATCCCCCTGCAAGGTGCATGTTTACTTGAGCATGTTTAACTCCTGACAAAGCCACTATAGCCATGGCGAAACGTGTCGCATACACTTATTGAGGCACTTTTTTTTGTTTTATTGTTCGGTACTGTGAAAAAGGGATTATTTAAAGTCTATGTAAATGCTAACAATACTTTTTTTTTCTTTTCCTCCCTTTAAGTCTGTTAAATATACCATTGAAAGTGTTTTGTTATACCCTATAAGTGCAAAAAATAGCTGATCATCCAGCCAGGAATATTGTTAGGGGATAACATCTTGCTCTCTTTCTCTGTACTGTTATCAGTAAACATTATTCCCCTTTATCTCCATGACCTACAAAACCTTCTGTTATAGAAAAGCGAGGGCAGAGCTTTATAGTCCAACACACTCCCTATTCTAGGGATACTGAAAGTTGCTCAGTACGGTTGTCACCTTAGAACAGGAAGCGAGGTAATGGCAGAATTACCAGGTTAAAAAGGGGAAAAGAAAACCAATGCAGCTGCCACATCTGGTCTGTTGCAATAGTATCAAAACTATCAATTTCTGTTCTTAGGTTTGGATATGCTTTAAAATGAGAAGAGAAAAGCTGAATTATTCGTTGAGGAACGATTAGGAGGAAAAGAGACAATAGAAGGTTTAGTGAAAATAAAAATCAACATAATGAGACAGGAGGATGGGACACTCTGGACTTCCTTATATAGGAAACCCACTTCTGGGAATACCATTCTCCATGCAGCTAGTGCCCACCCTCAACCCTTAATCAGAAGCATACCCTATTCACAATTAAGCAAAATTGCTCCTCAAAAGAACAGTTTGAAAAGGAGGCTAAATCGCTGAGATCAAGGTTGTTGCTAAGAGGTTATACCAAAACTAATTTATAATTATAATACTTTATAATAAAGCCAAACAAAAGGACAGACATGATATGTTGTTTGGAGTCAGAGAATCCAAGCAACAGGAAGCCGTTGTAGTTGTCACTACCTTTTCTAGCCATCACAAGCTAGTTAAAGATGTCATTCAAAAACATTGGCACCTTCAAACTGGTGACTCTAAATCAGGGCTCAAAATTTCAAGTCCTGAGCTACTAGCCAGGTCTTAAGAGTTACTTGCAACTTGTTGCCCCACCCAAACCCTACCCTGCTCCGCCCCTAAACACACAGAGTGACCACAGCGTGCCCCCATCAATGCAGAGTGACCACAGCGTGCCCCCATCAATGCAGAGAGACCAGTGCACTTACCTGATGCAGCGGCGGCTTCTCCTCAGTCCTCCGCGTCTCCCTCCTCCTCCTCCTCCTCCTCCTTGGCCAATGGCAAAGGATCGCCTTTCGGCCAATCAGGAAATGGGTCTCGGACCTGCTTCCTGATTGGCCAGGAGGAGGATCCGTGTGACAATAGCGAATATTCATTCGCTATTGTCACACAATGGGTGGGCTCAGGGCGCCCTGGGTCCCCCTTTTCTGAAGCCTATTAGAGCCTCTGGCTCTAATCACGTGCTTCAGAAGAAAAAAAAAATCCCATTGAACTCCATGAATCCGGCGCCCCTGCATGTAGATTAGGGGGCCGGATGCATGGATAGTGGGGGCAGCGCCCCTGCGCCCCCAACGCACTCATGCTGCGAGCCTGTGAGGGGCGGGGACGTGTATCAGGTGGGGGTGGAGTGGCGAGGTCCCAGGCACCCAGTAAACTTAGTGTAATGCTCGCGCTGGGAGCCTGTTAGGGGCGGGGACATTCAGGAGGCAGAGAGGGGCAGTCCCAGGTGCAGGAGGTGGAGAGGAGCTGTACTAAAGAATGCAGGCTGCTCTGTGAATGGCGGTGGCAGGCACTGGGCTGTCACTATACATTCCCCATACAGCACAGCCCTGTTCTTACTCGCCCTCCTCATCATTCCACTCGCAAAATGCGAGCAGGCGAGTGGAGTTTTTGAGGGCTTCTCTAAATTATGTAAGTACATTAAGGACTATCCACAGTTGACTTAAAGAAAGCTGCTTGGACGCTAACTATCTTATTCCTGAATTCAATGACTGAGAAGACTTGCCTTTTTGATATCTTTTAGGTGTATTTGGTAACTCTTATGTTATGATGACAGATGGTGATGATACCGTTATTCTAATATTCTGCCCTCTTTATCTGTTGTTGGCCTATTATAAAGCTGGAGTGTGCTTTAAACTGCCACAGGTAAATGTCTCCTTTATGGGCATATATTATATTTGTTGTTTATAAGCAAGGTATTTATATATTGCTTTGTGTAATGGGCTTTTAGGTTGACTTATGCCAGATGGAGGATTTTTTATTCATAATATTCTGCTAAATAGTTACATAGTTAGGTTGAAAAAGACACAAGTCCATCTGGCTCAACCAATAAAAAACAAAAAACAGTAAACAAAACCCAACGATACAATCCCGTATACACAATCCTATGCCAACTACAGTGTTTTGCATCAGTCTGTCTGTGTTAATCGGCAGCCAAGTAAGTGGACAATGGCCTAGAGACGGTTATATACAGTATATATATATATATATATATATATATATATATATAAAATTTCATTGGGTTTTAAAACGAGTGGCTTTAAAATAAATTGATTTTATAATTATGTCTTTTTCGACTCTATATAGGGCTATTATGCCAATGCCTCTGCCATGAGAGTTATGCTACCTTTTCATTCTATTCCTTTGATATCTACCTGTATGCTGTTGTTGTTCCGCCATCATTGTTGGGGCTCTCAGGGTATTATGTAAGTCAATGCAGAGATACAGCCTATGGCCTATATCTTATATGTATAAATATTAGAATATAATATATATATATATATATATATATACATTTTTTTTTTTTTTTTTATATAGTACATATCTCTTTGCTGCCAAGCTATCCAGGTCCTGAAGAAACGATTAAATGCGAAAAGCGTTGACCTCTTGGAACAAATAGCAAAGATACAGTGATTGTTGTATTGTATGGTGTATGTCATATAATGAGAGCATTTTTTCTTTGGTTTAATTAATTTAAAATATTCTTTTAATGTAATGTGTAATAAACTTTGATATTTTATTATATGTGGTCAGTCCTTTTGTACCAGAAAAGTCCAACATTTTGTCCCCCCTTCTTTTTGATCTGTGCTACATATGGTTGAGGTACCTTTTTATGCCCTCCCCCCCCCCCTTTTCTTGAAAATGAAAAACAGTAAGTATTAGTAATAAAAATAACAACAAAAACAAAGGATAATAATATCAATATTTAATTATTAATGGCAATAATAAATAATATTGAAAGGTATAAATTAAAATTAAATGTTAATTAAAATGAAATATAATAAAAAAATAATAATAAAAATTATATTATTAATACAGATTGGGCTTTTTAGGGGAATGATAGATAATAAACTGATGGAAGTATTATGAAAAAGAATATGGAAATAAAGCATAACTAGACACGAAACGAAAAATGTAATGTATTGCAGCTTACTAGTCCTTGGAGTGGTATCAGCTCGTTTTCTTTTTTCAAGCTTCTTTTGCTTTATTTGTCACCTAGTAATCATGCAAATAATACACTTCCTGTCCCTGGATGGCTATGTCACTCCTCCTCTACAATCTGTCCATCTACAGTTCAATCAATAAAAGGGATAAAAAATTATACAATCCTTTATTCAAAATCCTATACCCACAGTTGATCCAGAGGAAGGCAATGATGCATTGATGCATGAAGCATGCATGAATGAAGCATGATCCAATTTGCTCTAGCTAGGGAAAAAATTCCTTCCTGATCCCCCAAGAGGCAATCGGATTTTCCCTGGATCAACTTTACCTATAAATGTTAGTATCCAGTTATATTATGTACATTTAGGAAAGAATCCAGGCCTTTTTTAAAGCAATCTACTAAGCTTTGCAAAAAATACCCAATCACATGCGAGAAAAAAAACTGCATTTTGCTTGCACTTGATTGGATGATGCTTCAGCTTCTCCTCATTGTCTAAACTGTGGAGAAAATGCCCCTGCAAAGTACACAAACTATTTGTTTTTAGTAAATCAACCCCAGAGTCTGATAATAAAGTTATATACGTAAAATGTAAAATATAAAATATATTATATATGTAATAAATATATATTTTTGTATTTAGTTGGTGGAGTGTTGTATGCATCCATTCTTCTAAGTAATTTATGTTTGGCTTGCACAAAAAGCTTATCATGTAGAAACTAAGGGGTTAATCCGGCGCATTGTTTAACCACTTTAAGACCGGAAGGATTTGCCCCCTTAATGACCAGGCCCTATTTTGTGATTCGGCACTGCGTTACTTTAACAGACAATTGTGCGGTCGTGCAAAGCTGTACCCAAATAAAATTGACGTCCTTTTTTTCCACAAATAGAGCTTTCTTTTGGTGGTATTTGATCACCTGTGCGATCTTTAATTTTTGCGCTATAAACAAAAAATAGCAACAATTTTGAAAAATATATATATATTTTTCTCATTCTGCTATATAACATTCCCCCCCAAAAAAAGTTAAAAATCAACATTTTTTAACATTTTAGGCCAATTTGTTTTCTGCTAAATTTTTTTGGTAAAAAAAATCGAAACAAGCGTATTTTGATTGGTTTGCGCAAAAGTCATCGCATTTACTAACTACGGGAAAGATTTATTTTTACTAGTAATGGTGGAGATCTGCGATTTTTAGCGGGACTGCGACTTTGCGGCAGACAGATCGGACCCCTAACTGACATTTTTGACACTTTTGGGGGGACCAGTGACGTTACTACAGTGATCAGTGCTAAAAATATGCACTGTTACTGTAATAATGACACTGACAGGGAAGGGGTTAACCCTATGGGTGATCAAGGGGTTAAATGTATGCCTCATGCTTACTGACATGTGGGGTGGGTGGGGGTTCTGTGACACAGACAGAGATCGCAGGTTCAGCTATGCTGAATCCTGTGATCTCTCCCTGTCTGTCACAGAGAAGATCCGCCTGCTTTGTTTACACAAGCAGGCGGTTCTTCTCACAGTTTCCCTGACGATCGGGGAAGGGAGGCGGCATCCGCCCCCTCTCCTCCTCCGGCCTGACTCCCGCTGTATCTAAACACAGCGGGAGCGTGCCTCTGGCGGCACGCGCACACGCCGCCGAAATCACTAAGAGCCCAGCGACGTAGGTCTACGTCGCTGGACCCAGGGGAGCCGCACTGCCACAGTAGGATTACTGTGAGCAGTGGGCAAAGTGGTTCCTCTCCGGATATTATAGATGGAAAGGGTCAAGCTGCACTCGCTCAATTAGGTGTGTATTGCTAAAAAGCTTTTTGTTTTTGTTTTTTTCTTGGTAGGTGCATGTGAACAGCACAGGGCCAATCAGCACTGTCCAGACAGAGGGTCAGGGGTCCTTCAGTCTTATAGGACAGTGAGAGCAGTATGAAAACTCCTCCTACAAGCTTTAATCAGTAACTGATAATAGTCACAAGACTGCTATATACTGCTGATGAGAAAAGGTATTTAGCAGTTTATATTTAGTAAAATAATTACATTTCCATGTTCTGTGTACTGTGGGGGACCAGATATAGTGAATGCAGGGTCCTGGGTTTTGTAAACACTTTAGACCAGTAATCAATTTTTCATTTCATTGTTTCTTACTGTGTTTTCCTATCTTCTTGTAACTTCTTCCGTGAGCTTCTGATCTTCTCCTTTTCCCCTTGACTTTCGTTTGTTTGGGATGAGCAGTGCACGTTAGTTGCGATCATGTGCACTGCTCTATGCACACTACAAATCCCATCACTCATAGTCCATCCCGGGAGCAAGCAACAGAAGGTGGCTACGTTCCTTCATAGGGTGGGACCATAGAAAACAAATGTAGCCACCCTCTAACAGGAAGTCAGATCACAGCAGCACAAAAAATGAGGAATTGGAGAGGCTGAGAGCACCAAAAGAGACTTTTTTTTAGTTAAAAGCACGTACTTGAATAGAATTTTAGTTTTTTTAAACAAGTTGAGTGCCACCTTTACTCTATTGCTACATCTCCTGTACTCTGTAAACTGGTTCACTGGCGCTAACCTTCTCTTATATATACACTGGGATTACAGCTATGCCGGCTCTCAGGTTTTACTAGCCCCGCACTCTAGTAAACTTGACATGAACACATCTTTCCAAAGGTTTAGAGCAAGGATTAGCAAACCAGCATTTGGGGAACATTAACAGAGAAGACTGAAAGCCGTTACATAAACCAAGAATATCCCCATCAGTTCTTCGTAATCCCAGGGGTGTCACGCAGGGATCCTCTCTTTCTTTCTATAGAAATTATAAAATTCCTTTGAATGCTGGAATTTTTAGGACGTTTGAAACGTCCTTTAGGTCGCGTTTGCACCCGCGTTTAGCGGGCGTTTGCGGGCGTTTGCGTTTAGAACCGTTCCTAGAGGTCAAAAAAAGTATTCCCCTTTAAAATGGAAAAACGCGAAGGCTAAATGCGGGTCATCGCGTTCGGACGCGTTCAGACGCGTTCGGACGCGTTTGTGCGTTTGAAACGCCGGGAAACACACGTTTAAACGCAAATAATTGCGTTCTAGAAAAAAGTCCCTGAACGCAACTGCCTGCAAATGACTGTAAACGACCTGGTGTACATGGACAGATAAGATAACATGGAGCTGCGTTCAGGGGCTTCTGAAAAAAATGCCCAACTGCTCCTAAACGGCCATTTCCAGCGTCCCGTGTACATGGAGCCTAAGACTGCACAAGTGTTCATAGAGATATACAAAGAGAAAAGGATACCAATCAGTGGAGGTCCTGGATAGGGGTGGCAATCATCCCTGACACACTACAAAAAACAAAATACCCTATAAAAGGTGGGATTATAAAGGCGACCATTATCCACTTGATAATCCCACCTCTAGGGGGTATTTTGTTTTTTGTAGATCGGGTCCGATCGGGTCCACTTGTCTGTTTCTCAGCGGACCTGATCAGAACTTCCATTGCTCTCTATTGAGCGGCAGATGTCAGTGGACCTGTGTCTGCTGACACCCGCTGACATCCAATCTGATCCTGTCCACTAAAAACAGATGGATGGGGGCTCGTTCGATCAGATGACAGTTGGATAGAGATGGACAGGCGGGCCGTTTCCATCCATTTCCATCCGACTGCCCCATAGAGAATGGCGGGCTGTGTCCATGTCCACTCTGCATCAGCGGAGCGGACACTGACCTGTCATCTGCCTGCTCAGCGGGGATCAGTGGAGAGAGGCAGGCAGATCTGCTGGCGGGTCCGCTCCCGTGTGAAAGGGGCCTAAATGTCTAAGTTTAGTTAAAAAGTTGTTTTCCTTTTTTTTTAAAATAGAACAAGGGGTGATACTTACAGCCAATGAGAAGTTCCTTGTGCTGCTGGCTGAGTTTTTAGTTGAAGTTGCTAATCCTCTGAGCCACACCCCTCAACCCCAGAGCTGTAATCTTCAGGTGCCATAAGGGTTAATGTGACCCAAGGTACAAGTCATATGTACTCGTCAAGAGTTCCGACTATGTCCTTTCTGCCCCCCCCCCCTCCAGCATTTGTAGTGGTTGTATTCAGGGCCGTCTTTGATATTGATTGGACCCTGGGCAAATATTTTTTTGGGCCCCCCCAAATCCATTTATCAATTATTTGCAGGCAGTGGGGGATCAAGGGGCAGCTGCTTTGGGCCCCACAACAATGGCTGGGCCCAGGGCAGCTGCCCCTTTTGCCCTGTGTTCAAGACGGCCCTGGTTGTACTATAGCTTCCAGGAATGAAGTGAGATCTATGAATGGAGGATGAGTGGATGAATGAAAGGCCCACCTCCTCCATTCATAGAGCTCCACATAAGTCTCCCAACTATCCCTGATTTGGAACAAAGTCCCCCTGTTCCTCTTTCCGCCTCATTCGTCCCTCATTTTGGTTTGATCCATGTAGTTGTATATAAAATGCACTTTTTATTTTTCAAAAAGTGTTTCCAAGTGCTAAACCTTTCATCCAATTTCTAAATTACTGCATATAAATCCTGTATAATAATATGCCAATGCCCTCTGTTTAGGAGCCCAGGCACACTGGGCTTAAATTGTAACTCCACTTATGTTGAGGAAAAACATTCCTCTCTGAGTGATCTCTGTACATTGCAAGGATTTCAACAAACTTTGTTGCATATTCCTACCTTTTGTTATTTTGAAAAAATAGCTGTGTGCCCACGTGCAAAATTAATGTGAATGGGAGTGTTTTTATAATTATCAAACAGCTGCTGCACTTGCAGGGTTCTAATGAAGAAAGTGGCAGCGTCTGCATTCCTTTAGACATGATTTCCCTTTGGGACAGATTATGGGCATCCCCTGCAAAATAAAATGTAATTTTTTGTCCCAAAGGGAAATCATGTCTAAAGGGATGCAGACACTGTCACTTTCTTCATTAGAACCCTGCAAGTGCAGCAGCTGTTGGATAATTCTAAAAACACTCCCATTCACATTAATTTTGCACGTGGGCACACAGCTATTTTTTCAAAATAACAAAAGGTAGGATTTGCAGGGGATGCCGATAATCTGACTTACAGTATATCTTAGTGCAGACTTCTGGGGGAATCAGTGAGCCAATCACAGAAACAGGAAATTACATATCAGGAGGGTGTTCTGTATACCATCTGTGTACGGAACACCTCCAGGTTGCCATATTGCATTTCATTTTACAGAAAGTTGCAGCAGCTGCAGATTGAAAAGTAAAGGAAGGTTTTTTTTTTTTTATCTTAATACATTTCTACATTCTATGCATTAAGATAAAAAGCCTTCTGTGTGTAGCAGCCCCCCCAGCACCCCCTAATACTTACCTGTGCCCCCTCTCTGTCCAGCGATGTCCACGTGTCCCACTCGGCCGTCGTAGGACTCTCCCTCCTGATTGGCTGAGATACAGCTGTGGCGTCATTGGCCCCCATGGCTGTCAATCAAAGTCATTGAGCCAATCAGGAGATAGAGGGGGTGGGGCCGAATGGCAGCTCCGTGTCTGAATGGACACACAGAGCTGCAGCTCGGCTTGGGTGCCCCAATAGCAAGCTGCTTGCTGTGGGGGCACTCTATGGGAGGGAGGGGCCAGGAGCAGCAACGAGGGACACGGGAAGAGGAGGATCCGGGCTACTCTGTGCAAAACCAACTGCACAGTAGAGGTAAGTATAACATGTTTGTTATTTTTAAAAAAAGACTTTAAATTACACAATTGTAAATCCTATATTATTTTTTATTTTTTGCTGTTTTTTTCTCACCAAGGTGGAGTTATTCTTTAAAAAAAATGCTGCACTTACAGCTATTTGGTGTTTTTTGTTTTTGCCTGTTAATGCACCTCTATGTTAGCCTATATGTCCATACACGCAAAGGCATTTACAGATGTATTAAAAGAGGAGCATTTGCAGGCTGTGAACAAAACCCATCACCAGCATGTTCAGGAGAGGACATTTTGAGCAGAAAAAACATAAATCACGCATAAACACTAGAAGCAGGGCTGTCTTTAACCACTTTACCACTGGAGCATTTTGCTGTCTTACGTCCAGGCCACTTTTTGCGATTCGGCGCTGTGCGACTTTAACTGACAATTGCGCGGTCATGCGACGCTGTACCCAAACGAAATTTACATCCTTTTTTTCCCACAAACAGAGCTTTCTTTTGGTGGTATTTGATCACCTGTGCGATTTTTACTTTTTGCGCTATAAACAAAAAAAGAGCGTTTATTTTGAAAAAATAACAATATTTTTAACATTTTTTTATATAAAATTCCCCCCAAAAAAATGTAAAAATCAAAATTTTTTTTAAATTTTTGGCCAATTTGTTTTCTGCTACCCATGTTTGGTAAAAAAAAATTGCAATAAGCGTATTTTGATTGGTTTGCGCAAAAGTTATTGCGTTTACTAACTAAGGGAAAGATTTCTGTCATTTTTGGTGTTTTTTTTTTTAACGCGTAATGGCGGCGATCTGCGATTTTTTTTTTTTGCAGGACTGCTACATTACGGCGGACAGATCGGACCCTTGACTGACATTTTTGACACTTTTGGGGGTACCAGTGACATTACTGCAGTAATCAGTGCTATAAATATGCACTGTTACTGTAAAAATGACACTGGCAGGGAAGGGGTTAATTTTATGGGAGAGGGAGGGGTTAATGTATTCCTGGTGCTTACTAACGTGTGGGGGGGAGGTGAGCCAGGGACAGATCGCATGTTCAGCTATGCTGAACACTCCGATCTGTCACTCCCTGTCACTTAGGAGATCCGCCCGCTCTGTTTACACAGGCGGGCGGATCTCCAAACTGGATTCCCCCGACGATCGGGGCAGAGCAGCTGAAAACAGCGGGAGCGCGCCTCCGGCGGCGCGCGAGCGCCGCCTACAGGGGAGGAGTCTAGCAACATAGGTCTACGTCGCTAGACGATAACGAGCCACTGTGCCGCAGTAGCAACACAATGGCTAGTGCTAAAGTGGTTAACACAGGGCAAAAGGGGCAGCTGCCCCGGGTCCAATCATTGTTTTGGGGCCCAAAGCAGCTGCCCCTTGAGCCCCAAAATAGTTGATAAGTGGATTCAAGAGGGCCCAAGAAAATGTTTGCCCAGGGTCTAATCAATATTAAAGACGGCCCTGACTAGAAAGTAGGCACATTCATGCAATAATGCATTTTAAAGGCCAGAATAAATGAATATTCTTCTCAATAGAGTTCATTAATGCCAAACATGCTAATGCGCATAAACATTCCAAAAAGTGTGTGCGAAAAGTGGCTTTAGGTGCGCATTTTAGGCTGCTTTTTTCTATCAGCAGTAAAAGGTGTTCAGAGGAAAAATTCTAACACCCAGCCTGTATGAGCCCTATATATATATATATATGTATATATATATATATATATATATAAAACAAAAGTTGTTAATTTTTGATTTGCCTAGTACACAGCTCAACAAGCAAAATTGAGAGGAATTGACTTTTCTTCATTGGCAAAAAGTGACAATTTTTTGGTGAAATCAATTAAGCCTCAATCACTCTACTCCTACCTTCTCAATTCTGTTTCAGCTCAACAGCCGCATGGAGCCTTTAGAAATCTGGTACTCCTGCAAACACCTTGCTACCTACCGGCTGGATATGATAAATATTAAATATTTCCATGCAATATTTAATATTTACCCAATAAAATAGAAATTTCAAAAATCTCTTTTTTGGCTTATACCTAATAAAAAATTTACAAATCGACTATATATTCTCTTTAAACTGAGTTGCACTCAGCGGCACAGGCTGTAACATTGTATGTCCAAGTTATAATTTACAGTATATATCCTGTTCCTCCAGCCACTTTCTCATAAAAGGAAAAATCTCACCCCAGTGTACTGCTATTTAAAGTGGAAATACAGCTGCCTGACTGCAAAGCTGGAAATTGCATTGAAACACCCATGACAGGTAGTAATTATGATATCCAAATATAGAAATGAATTCCGGGAACATGAATTATTCTGTACTACTTATGCAATCAGGTGAACTACACCTGTTTCTGATATGCAGTTTTGGATGTTCTTCATATAAATTAGTATATTTAATAATAACCTGTGCAGTTCTAAGGAGCGTCCTAACATAAATGCCTCATTCTTGTATAATTATACATCCAGCTAATCTCAATTAGTGAGACCAAACATAATTCCTGCAACAACAATCTGTTACATCGAGGTAACTAGCACATAAGGTGTCCTTAAACTGCCTCTAAAATAATACTATGGCTTGTGATATTATTGCTCGAGAGTCCACTTTCGCATATTGGTTGAACTAGATGGACTTGTGTCTTTTTTCAACCTAACTAACTATGTAAGAAGCTGAATAATCCAAATGTTTCCTTTTAACCACTTCAGCCCTGGAAGATTTTACCCCCTTCCTGACCAGGCCCTATTTTGCGATTCGGCACTGCGTGACTTTAACGGACAATTGCGCGGTCGTGCGATGCTGTACCCAAATGAAATTGACTTCCCTTTTTCCCCACAAACAGAGCTTTCTTTTAGTGGTATTTGATCACCTGTGCGATTTTTACTTTTTGCGCTATAAACAAAAAAAGAGCAACAATTTTGAAAAAATAACAATATTTTTTCACATTTTTTTATATGAAATTCCCCCAAAAAAATGTAAAAATCAAAATATTTTAACATTTTAGGCCAATTTGTTTTCTGCTACATATGTTTGGTAAAAGAAAATCACAATAAGCGTATTTTGATTGGTTTGCGCAAAAGTTATTGCGTTTACTAACTAAGGGAAAGATTTTTGTCATTTTTGTTGTTTTTTTTTTTTAACGCGTAATGGCGGCGATCTGCGATTTTTTTTTTTGCGGGACTGCGACATTGCGGCGGACAGATCGGACCCTTGACTGACATTTTTGACACTTTTGGGGTTACCAGTAACATTACTACAGTAATCAGTGCTATATATATGCACTGTTACTGTAAAAATGACAAATGACACTGGCAGTGAAGGAGTTAACTGTATTGGAGAGGGAGGGGTTAAGTGTGTCCTAGGGGCGTGCTTCTAACTGTGATTGGCTGTGGCTGTGTGTGTAAGAACAGTGATCAATGGTCCTACAGAACCGTTTGATCATCATTCTTACACAGGGAGAACTGACAGGCGGCTTTGTTTACACTAGCCGCCTGCCTTTCTCCCGCTGTCACGGACGATCGCGAGTGCCCGGCGGACATCGGGTCCGCCGGTCACACGCGCGGGGGGGGTCCGTGACCGAGCGGTAGCGGGAGCGTGCCTCCGGCAGCGCACACTCGCTCCCCTCACCCTTACAGGCTAGCGACGTATTCCTACGTCGCTCTGCCTGTGAGGGGCTGACTGCCGACGTAAATAGTCGTGCAGCAGTCGGCAAGTGGTTAACCTGACTAACTATGTAAGAAGCTAAATAATCCAAATTTTTCCTTTTAAATACATACAATATATATCAGGGCTGTACCGAAAGTAATGAAAAGTGGGAAAAAACTTTTTTCTATTAACTTACATAGGTTGTTCAGATTTGACAAGTTGGTAGAGTAATCCTTTCTCTATAGTAACTGTTCTTCTTCTTCTTTTTCATTGCAGGTAAATAATGGGTTCCAAGCAGAAGTAACATGCTATCATTGAGTTCTTGATGAAGGAGGGGTGCAGGCTGTCTGACATCCACAGAAGTCTACAGAATATTTACAGAAATGACACCATTGACAAGAATCACCAGCGAGAAGACATTGCCCTAGCTAAGGGTGTCATCTCCGTAAAGATTCTGTAGCCTTCTGTGGATGTCGGACAGCCTAAACCCCTTCTTCAACGTGATACCGATATTCAAAAAAGGGCAGAGGCATGTCCCGGGAAATTATAGGCCTGTCAGTCTGACATCAATAGTATGTAAACTTCTGGAGGGGATGATAAGGGACTATATCGTAGAGTTTGCTAAAGACAACAACATCATCAGCAGTAATCAGCACGGGTTTACAAATGGGCGTTCTTGTCAAACCAATCTCTTAACATTCTACAAGGAGGTGAGCTGTGAGCTAGATAGGGGGAGACCAGTGGATGTGGTTTCGCTAAGGCGTTTGATACAGTTCCCCACAAGCGCTTAATTTATAAAATAAGGTCTGCAGGCATTGACCGCAAGGTTTGCTCGTGGATACGGAACTGGCTATAAGGGCGTGTCCAAAGGGTGGTAGTAAATAGCGCATACTCAGACTGGTCTGAGGTGGTAAGTGGGGTCCCCCAAGGCTCAGTCCTGGGACCGACCTTGTTCAATTTATTCATAAATAGCATTGAAGATGGGATCAGTAGTTCTATATCAGTTTTTGCAGATGACACAAAATTGGCCAGGGCAAAAACTGCACAGCATGAAACAGATATCCTACAGAATGACCTGGACAAAATAACAGAGTGGGCAACAACATGGCAAATGAGGTTTAATGTGGAGAAGTGTAAGGTTTTGCACTTGGGGACTAAAAACTTAAAAGCACAATACACTTTAGGGGGGGAACCTTTGGGGGAATCAAAAATGGAGAAGGATCTGGGAGTCCTGGTAGAGGATAGACTAGGCAATAGCATGCAATGTCAAGCAGGCAGCTGCCAAAGCCAGCAGAATATTAGCATGCATAAAGAAAGGGATGTATTCCAGAGATAAATCTATAATCCTACCACTTTATAAAACCCTGGTCTGACCACATCTGGAGTATTCTGTCCAGTTCTGGTCGCGGTTCCTCAGGAGGGATGTGTTGGAGCTGGAGAAGGTCCAGAGAAGGGCAACTAAACTAATTAGGGGATTGGAGGACCTTAATTATGAAGAGCGTCTGCAATCGCTTGATTTATTCTCCCTGGAGAAGAGAAGCCTGAGGGGGGACATGATAGCAATTTATAAATATCTCAATTGTGATCTCAGCATAGAAAAAAAGTTATTCAGTCGGAAGGACTGCATGAGGACTAGAGGGCATACAATGCGTCTGGAGGAGAAGCGTTTTAACCTCAGGCAACGATGGGGGGTTCTTTACTGTTAGAGCTACAAGATTGTGGAATTCTCTACCACAAGAGGTGGTTTCTGCGGGAAGTATGGTGGTTTTCAAAAGACTCTTAGACGTACATCTCAAGAATCAGAACATTCAGGGGTATGCAAGATGATTACAGCCACATACACCTACACAGGTTGAACTGGATGGACTATTGTATTTATTCAACCTCACCTAATATGTAACTATGTAACTATATAAGAACCCAATGATAGCATGTTGCTTGGAATCCATTATTTACCTGCAATGAAAAAGAAGAGTTACTATAGAGGAGGAGTTACTCTACCAGAATGTGACCTATACATGGATTTAAGCGACGTTGACAAGGGCCAAACTGTAATGGCTAGATCAGTAGTTCAAAGCAACTCCAAAACTGCAGCTCTTGTGGAAAGTTCCTACTCTTCAGTGGTAAAAACCTACTATAAGCGTTCCAAGGAAGGAAAAACAGAGAACTGGCAACAGGGTCATTGGTGAGCAAGGCTCATTGATGCATATGGGGAGTAAAGGTTGGCCCATGTAGTCCGGTCCAAAAGAAGAGATACTGTAGCTGATTCTGATACAAAGGCATCAGAACATACAGTGCATCACAGTTTGTTGTGTATGGAGATGGGTAGCTGCAAACTGGTCAGGGTGTCCATGTTGACCCATGTCCACAGCCAAAACTGCCTACAATGGGCATGGGAGCATCAGAATTGGATTTTTAGAGCAATGGAAGAAGGTGGCCTTGTCTGATAAATTCAAGAATGGTTTGAGGAACACAGCAACAAGTTTGAGGTGTTAACTTAGCCTCCAAATTCCCCAGGTCTTGATTCAATCAAGAATTTGTGGGATGTGCTAGAAAAACTAGTGTGGGATGTGCTAGAAAAACTAGTTGGCCCCACCTCCTTACTTACATGACTTAATGCATCTACTTCTATTGGATTCAATCCCTCAACAGGTTATGGTGTGTGGTCATAATGTTATGGCGGATTGGTGTATAAACAGCATACAACATTTACTTGGCCTTTGCAACACAGAAGGTAAAATAAAAAAAGTCACTTAAATCCCCTTTCTTCCCCACTCTGAAGCTCGGTTTGAACTTTAGCACATTGTCTTCACCATGTCTAGATGCCTAAATGCATTGAGTTGCTGCCATATGATTGGCTGATTAGCAATTTGTGCTATCAAGAAATTAATTAGGTGTACCTAATAAAGTGGCCGGTGAGTGTATATACACTATATTACCAAAAATATTGGGACACCTGCCTTTACACGCACATGAACTTTAATGGCATCCCAGTCTTAGTCCGTAGGGTTCAATATTGAGTTGGCCCACCCTTTGCAGCTATAACAGCTTCAACTCTTCTGGGAAGGCTGTCCGCAAGGTTTGCAAGTGTGTCGATGGGAATGTTTAAACACTCCTCCAGAAGCACATTTGTGAGGTCAGGCACTGATGTAGGACAAGAAGACCTGGCTTGCAGTCTCTGCTCTAATTCATCCCAAAGGTGTTCTATCGGGTTGAGGCCAGTCAAGTTCCTCCACCCCAAACTTGCTCATCCATGTTTTTATAGACCTTGCTTTGTGCACTGGTTCATATCATTTGGTGGAGGGGGGATTATGGTGTGGGGTTGTTTTTAAGGGGTTGGGCTTGGCCCCTTAGTTCCAGTGAAGGCATCAGCATAGCAAGACATTTTGGACAACTGTGTTCTCCGAACTTTGTGGGAACAGTTTGGGGATGGCCCCTTCCTGTTCCAACATGACTGCACACCAGTGCACAAAACAAGGTCCATAAAGACATGGATGAGGGAGTTTGGGGTGGAGGAACTTGACTGGCCTGCACAGAGTCCTGACCTCAGCCCGATAGAACACCTTTGAGATGAATTAAAGCAGAAACTGCGAGCCAGGCCTCCCTAACATCAGTGCCTGACCTCACAAATGCGCTTCTGGAAGAATGGTCAAACATTCCCATAGACACACTCCTAAACCTTGTGGACAGCCTTCCCAGGAGAGTTGAAGCTGTTATAGCTGAAAAGGGTGGGCCAACTCAATATTGAACTCTTCGGACTAAGACTGGGATGCCATTAAAGTTCATGTGCGTCTAAAGGCAGGCGTCCAAATACCCAAATACTTTTGACAATATAGTTTTTGTATATATATATATATATATATATATATATATATATATATATATATATATACACAGACACACACTTTTTGTTTAGTCTAGAACTTAAACGTAGTGACATATTGAAGTATTAAATGTACAAACTCATTATACAGCCCCTTTAAGGGTAGCTGTAACTGGGCCGCTCGGCTCTTGGACCCTAACCTAACCTAATCCTACCCCTATTATACATGAAGAAACAAATGTAAAATATCATTTTTAGTAGAGAGTGCACTTTTTATGACCATTATCTTTCATTTTGAATTGTATAGTTTACAAACATCTTTCTGTACAAATTATTGGACTGGAATACATCATCCATCATGGAACCAGTAGACAATAATCACCACTTTATGTCAGCATGTCCTGTACCTTGAGTGGTGAGAAATACCAGCAAAGTGAGAGTCCAATATATTCTGTTAGAATGTTTTCCTGTTGTGTTTGGATGTTCCACAGCTTGCTTGCATAAAATATAACGGACGAGTTGGTTCCCAAGGGGAAATACATAAAAAAATAAATAAAACTTTTGCTTGCTTTTAGGGGTTGGGAAGCCAACATAGAAAACAGAAGCCGTTTTTGGCACTAGTGTAACTGCTTCTCCAAAGACTACAAGAACTGCAACAACTATTGCTGAGCGAGCACGCTCTTGTTCAGGCATTCAGTTCCATTGCCACATTTTTATGTAGAGGACTGGAGAGTTGGATTATAGGGCACAATGAACAGCTTTAAGTGACTCTGTTATGGGAAAAGTATGATGGCCGCCATTGTTGGTTTTCTTTTTCAAATACTAGTTTCCAGGCTTTGTCTGGCTTCAATACTTTTGAGACCTGGAACAAGAATACTGTGAATATATGTCAGAAAAGTGTCAGAATTCATTATATCTATACCTGTTCCAGGTCAGAGATTCAGAAAGCATTGAAACCAAAGTATCACATGACAGCCAAGGAGTTAAAATTCTTAAAGGAGAGGTCAGCAATGGCAGCCTCCATACTGTTCTCATTACGGGGTCACTTTGTGGTGGGGATGTCAAAGATGGTACTCAAAGCTGTCTGTGAAGCAAGGCACTGCAAGTACCGGCTTGGCTCTACTCGGCCCTGCTTGGCCCGGTTTAATTTTCCACTGCATGGTACCGCATGGTACGGTGTTGGAACGGTTCGGTACGGTTTGGTATGGTTTGCTTTTCCACTAAAAGTAGTACCAAAGTAAGTGGGTGGGATAACGATTCTCTGACCAATCAGTGGCTAGTAGTGACAAACAGTCAGCTGCATGCAAAGGATTGTGGGATATGGTACTTCTTGGAACCACAATCGAGGTGGTACTGTTTAAGAGAGCCGTACCGTTCGGTTCCATGTAGTGGAAAAGCGCCGCCGTACCGTACCGAACCGCTCCTACACTATACCATGCGGTACCAGCAGTGGAAAAGCACAAAAGCGAGCCGAACCTTTCGGTTCCATGCAGTGGAAAAGCGCCATAATGGCTAAACTAATAGTAAAATAAAATGACCAAAAGGTGGTAACCCTAGGGGGGCCTAGAGTTGGGTTTTTAGTCAAAAGGTTTCCCTTCACTTCTTATCCTGATGACAGGGGGTCAGAAGAACATGCAGTGATGGGGCATCTCTCCAATGGGGACAGAGACAGCAATGAAAACACAATTTCTAGCACAATAGAAAAAGGTCAGAACCTCTGTAGGTTACAACTGGAAGTAGTAGTAATATGTCATTTAATTTTCTTTCATCACAGGAAATACAACAAATGTGTATACTGTAGATCAAAGTATTACCAAGTACAAGTTTGCTTGGAGCCATTAGGAACTTGTTTCTATTTGGGGGAGTCTGGAGGGTGGGAAGGGGCTTTATTATTGCAAAACTGTAAACACTTTCTCTTGTCTGTAGTGATACACCTAGGGAGCTCTAGAAAGTATCTAAAGCCTCGTACAAACGCACCGATTGTTGGCCGACCGATCAGCCGTCTTTTGTCCAGTGTTGTTGTGTTGGTTGAAATGTACTCTAGACTGCACACAAATTTTGTCGGCCAACAACAACCAACTGCAGAAGTGATGTCATGTTCTGGTCTACTTTCCGTGTGTTTTTTCTTCTCTGAGCATGCCCAGTCTTGTTCATCAGATTTTTGTCTGCCGAAATCTGTACTGACTGAGGAACAATCGGCCGTTCTGCTGACGGCCAACAAAAATTTTATAGCATGCACACCAGATTTTGTTCGGCCGAAAAGTCGCAGTCGGTTGTCGGAAGCATCTTACTAACAAGCCGACAATCGGCCGATCGGACGTTGGCCGAAAATTTACGGCCAACAATCGGTGCGTGTGTACGAGGCTTTACACAGCAGCTTCAGAGTTTAACACGTGAGAGGTCTTAGAGCCCGTATTAAGGTTCTTCCTATAGAGGTCCTGTCCTCTGCATCTAATCATGAGCTTGCATGTTTTCCTATTACTACGTTTCCACATTTCTACCGGATTTTGAAGACTATTACACAGACTGATTACACTGCAGGAAATAAAGGTGCCACCTGCCTAGCTAGGGGTATGTGGATCACAAGACCACCTGAACAGAATTAATCATTGTTTGGCAGATATGGTTTATGTATGAGTATTTAAACTGTTAGCCGATTGCTTAATCATTGCTCCTTTCTAAGAAACCGGATTGGGGTCCTAATCAAATCATTAGCCCACTAATGTAATAAAGGCTTCCAGAATATCTGATTACACTGTTGCAGTTTAACTGGTTGTAAATATGATTTTCTTACTTTTATTAATTCCTCTTTATATTTTGTATTTTTACAGATGTCTGAGACTGAGAGCCCCCTTGCCAGTATCAGTACCAACATCACCGGTGAAGATGCGGACAAGATAAATCCTTACATCACACAATGGAGCATTGCTCTCCTAACCATCATCCTGGCTTTGGCCACCTTTGGAAACTCGCTAGTTCTTTTCACCCTTCTTAGGCGGCGGAAGCACAATGCCCTCATGCACACTTTCATGATCCATCTCTGCCTGGCAGACTTAGTGGTGGCTTTCTTCCAGGTTTTACCACAGCTTATCTGGGACATCGTTGACCGATTTCCAGGTCCAGATTTCCTGTGCCGCTCAGTAAGATATCTTCAGGTTGTTGGGATGTTCGTATCTTCTTACATGATTGTAGCCATGACATTTGATAGGCATCAGGCTATTTGTCGGCCTATGATGACATTTAAAAAGGGTTCAGCTCGGTGGAATATCCCTGTCTGCTTAGCATGGGGGGCATCTGCAGTTCTCAGCCTACCACAGATTTTTATTTTCTCAAGAACAGAGGTCCAACCAGGTGTCTATGACTGCTGGGCAAATTTTGTGCAGCCATGGGGTCTTAAAGCTTATGTGACATGGATAACTTTGGCTGTCCTCATCCTGCCAGCTATGTTTATCACCACATGCCAGGTCCTGATTTTTAGAGAAATTCACCACAGTCTGCACTTGGGGACAGAAAGGTCACCGGGGTCAAGACGTAAAGGAAAACTGGTTAGTGGGACAAATGGCATGCCACCAACTTCAGATTCCGGCGTGACAAAAGCCATGTCCAAGACTGTCCGAATGACCCTAGCCATTGTACTGATTTACGTGATATGTTGGGCTCCATTCTTTATTGCTCAGCTGTGGAATGTCTGGAATGAAGGTGCAAATGGTAAGGTATTATTTTATCTTATTTTATTTATTTATTTATTACAGGTACTTATTTAGCGCCATCAATTCACGCATTACTTTTCATATATATATTGTACATTCACATCAGTGCCTGCCCTAGAGGAACTTACAACTAACTCACATTCATACATACACATACGAAGGCCAATTTAGACAGGAGCCAATCAACCTACCAGCATGTCTTCGGAGTGTGGGAGGAAACTGTAGTACCCAGATGAAACCCATGCAGGCACAATGAGGACATGCAAACCCCGTGCGGATAGTAACATCTTTACTCATACTTACTGAAGACACAGAGTATTCAGAGAACCACATATCGTGATATTGTGGGGGGTTTCGCTGAGATGAAGTTCCTTTCATCAGGTTCAGTCCAGCAAGGGATTTACATTTCCAGGGCTTTTAGCCCACTTTTATTTTAGTATTCAATAGTTATCTATTGATTTTAAACAACACATTGCAGTAGTACAACATAAAATAGAAAATGTAGAAAACATAGGCAAAAGAAAGGGGGTAGCCTGCGAAAAGGCACTCTGTACCCGGACAATACATAACAAAACATGACTCCAAACAATATTAGCAACTAAGCAGTCAGTGATAAAAATAAACAGCAAAATACATTAAATCTCAACAGTTGTACATTAAATCTCAACAGTTGATAGGAGATACATCAAGAGTCCAGAGGACTCACCAAGCTCCAATAATAAGATATCAGCCAGCAGAGGGCCCCCCCCCGACACCCCCAATGGGCACAAACTGTGTCCACGAAAGGGTGAAGCCCCCCCCCCCCCCAGCCTCCCTCCCCAGAAGAGGAAACCAACAAGCTCCCACCAACGGTCAAATAGTCAAATAATATAAAGCATCCCAGGCCCATAGCAGGAAACCCAAACCAGAGTTCCGGAGCCTGAGCCAAGAATGCCCCTCCAGCAGCCAGACCCCCAAAAGAGTTAATAAATGGAAAAGCAGAAGACCAACAAAAAAGAACAGCCCACATTGCAATGGGCAGAGAGAGGAAAAAAACCATGCAAGAAATTGGGCCCGCTTTTATTTTAAAAGAATGTAAAGCTAAAAGAAAAAAATGTGCAAGGATACCCTCACAGGGGTTTTCAGCATCACCTCCATAGAACATAAATTGTCCAGCCTCCTGGCTATTCAGACTTTATAGTCCCTGAGCCTGTCTCCGAACAGACAAACCATGCTGTCTCATTGTCCCATCTGATTGTGAAGGCTGTGGTCTCTCATAAAATATGAACAGAGGTTTCATCCCTCCCAAGACTCGTCAAAGTCTCTAGACTCCAGAACCCATCCAGGAATTACCAGCCCTAGAGAAAACTGCAAAACCAGATTTTCTCAGAATAACTGTTCTTGAGTCACTCAACCTGCATCAGTAAAAACCCAGTGTAACGTAACATATACTCCTTTTTCTACCATGGCAAGGCACAGCACTATATATATATATATATATATTTATAGTAGAGAAATGTAAAGTAAAACCCAGTTTATAACCCTGATTCTGTATGCGAACATCCTCTCGAAAAAATTAGCCTTTACCTAAAGTCCAGTCATTACCAGCTGCAGCTTCAGCGGGCTTTGGAGATCATTTGATCTCCTGCAGACTATTGCATAGTCCAGCTGGGAACCCTGTCTGATCGATCAGTAACCTCTCTCTGGGTGGTGACAGATCATGTGATCACCACGATATTGAATCATGGTGATCAAAGGAATGTTTGTGCCCAGCAAAAAATGTTCTTGTTGCCTGGTACATTTTAGCAGATACTCATTGCTCACAGCAACTTCTGCTGTGAGAAGAGCAGTAGAGCCCTGTTATAGGTACAGTAAGGAAAAAAAAAATATATATATATATTTCTATAAATCTTCTGTAGCAGTCCATTATCTGATCAAATGATTACCAGAGATCAAAGCTTAGGCAGATCCGCTGACTACCCAGCCCTGCCTGAAGGTCAGTCTCTCCAAACCCCTTCTTCTGAGACCCAAACACATGAACAGAACTAAACCCAGATCAAGAATATATTACATTGCCGCTCACCAGTCATTAGATGTTGCGGCTTGATTCATTTTCACTTTTCAGTCTAAGAACGTTTTTAGCAAGTACAGAAAATACTTGTTGATCTTGCTCAAAATGTTGTGTCCTAGTCAGATCCTGCGAGCTGCACTGTAGATAAACATATAATCTTTTCTATGTAAACTACTAAGCCTATCATCCACCACATAATGGAGACGAGCAAAGGCAGTCATGTTATTAGTGCAGCGTATGTGAGAACCATGGCTTCCTCCATGGATACAATGAACTGTATCCACTCTAGGAAACAAAATGTGTTTTCATAGGGAGAAAAAAATACGGAATCTAAGAACTGCAATATTTTACATTTTACATTTTAGATTTTTTTTAGGTCGAGAAGGGCTTTGGCATGTTCTGGATTATAGTCCCAACCCATCTGCCCGATACTGCCAGGAAGCCGACACTGCACACCGCCAATCACAGGCAGTGAGACATTTTCCGCTCTGTGCAGCTGCGGACCGGGAAATGTATCACTGCCTGTGATTAGTGGTGTGCAGTGTGGGCTTCCTGATGGGATCAGGCAGGAGGGTTGGGACTACGATCCTGAACATGCCAGAGCCCATCTCTTTTTTTAGGGTTTCTATCCAGTGTATCCTCACCTAGAACAGCCTTTATCAAGCTTGTCAACACAGAGGAACCTTTGACATAACTTTCGGGTCTCAGGAAACCCCTGCTAAAAACTACGATATCTACTACATCTCATAATATATTAGTGTAATGGTCAGTGGGAAGAATGCTCCTTACACTTGTGGTCATTGGGATGAATTACCCCCTTACAGATAGCAGGGAGGTGACAAAAATAGGAAGTTGAGCTGTAGTTTTACTGCCTTTTGAGTGCCCAACTGCAAGTTGTCTGGTGGTCATGTTAGTAAACACTGCTGCCAAAGGCAAATCCACCCAAGCAAATGGGGTAGCACAGCAACCATAAACCGAATTCTTGTGGTTGCAATGGTATTTCCATATAAAATCCCTGTTTGGCTGCAAAAATAATTCATGAATGAATGCCTGGCAAACCTCTGAAAAGAGATTTGTGAAGGCGTGTCACCCTTGTAAACAAACCCAAACAGGAAATTGTTACTCAAAAGGTTGTATCAGGTGACTTTCATCTCATGACTATTGCCAGCTAAAAAATTTGTAACACCCTGTAGCCTGGTATGCCACATGTCCCATGTGTGAAATGCTACATTGGTGATTGGGCTGGATTCCTTATGGCCACACATACGCTTGTGTCAATCAATCAAGCCTACAACAAGGTGGGCCCTTTAACAGAGCAATAAAAGAACTAAACATAAAAATAGTAGCAAAAATGGAGCCCCAAAGGAATGAGAGATCACATAGTAGGATGTGAACACTGGGAGCATGCCATAGCTTGTGGGATAACCTTTTGTCCACTTTTTAACATTTCACTTCCTGAAGCTCCCTGTCCTTCTGGGAAACTAATGACAGCTGTGACAGTAAAACAGACACAATGTGAATTCAATCTGAATTTTTACTAATGGTAATGCGTCAGTATTTTCAGTTAAACTTTCAATTATGTATAGCTTTATTATAATTTATTACTAGTACTGTTTAACCACTTGCCAACCAACTGCCGTAGTTATACTGTGGCAGGTCGGCTGTGTTACGCAAAACGTTGTTTCGTGTAGCAGTTAGCGTGGGCGCGCGCCGGCCGCCAGAGGCACACGCCGATTGGCTAGAGGGGAAACCAATCAGCAGGTCCGGTGGACGCGATGTCTGCCGGGCACCCGCGATAGCTCCCCATGGAGACAGAACGGCGGTCTGCCGAAGTAAACATGGCACACCGCTGTTTTGTTAGTAATGAACATAGGGATCCTGTGTTCCTCCTTTTAAGGAACACAGGTCTCTGTGTCCATCCAGTAAGTACATCCTCCACACAGTTAGAAATAGAACCAGAAAAATTTCCCCTAAGGTTTTGGGACTTTAAAAGGAACTTTTTAGAGTACACAAGATTTATTTTCATATAAAAGATATACATTTTATTGACACATGAGTAAAAAAAAAAAAATGTAGATACACACAAATGTACAGAAAATGAATAAAACCGTAAACCATGAATTATGGCATAACAATACAAGAGCAATGATTTTACAATACCCAACACGATTCAAAGCTATATTCTGCTTCTTCTTCAGGGGTATAGTATTTTGTTGCGCACAATCTACCATCTGTATTGGTGACACATTTGTGTTTGCGCATAGGGAATAAAAACACCTGTCTCAAGTTCCACCGGCCCAGACTGCATCAGATTTTTTGGTTTACTGGTTGTTTTTATATTGTTTTTCCATAGAGAAAAGGATATGGTATCCAAGAGCCTGAAGGATAGGAGTGGAGACTGAAGCCAAAATAGAGTAGAGCTCTTAGTCACCAGTATCTCCACATCTCCAATACATCCATACACCAGCTAGGGCATATTTTGATTGGTTTGCACAAATGTTATCGTGTCTACTAACTATGGGAAAAATTTATGTCATTTTTATTGTTTTTTTTTTTTTTTTTTTTACTAGTAATGACGGCGATCTGCGATTTTTAGCGGGACTGCGACATTTCGGCGGACAGATTGGACCCCTATCTAACATTTTTGACACTTTTGGGGGGACCAGTGACATATAATCAGTGCTAAAAATATGCACGGTTACTGTAATAATGACACTGGCAGGGAAGGGGTTAACATTATGGGTGATCAAAGGGTTAAATGTGAGCCTAGGGGAGTGATTCTAACTGTGGGGGGGGGTGTGGCTTGTGAAATGATCATAGAGACCTGTTATCCTATATATAAGGATCACAGGGGCTCTGTGATCATTCCAGGGAGAAGAACGGTCAGCTGTGTTTACAACAGCTGACCGTTCTTCTCTCTCAGCGGGAACGATCGTGAGTGTCAGGCGGCAATCAGAGCCGCTTGCCCCGTGCATCGGCTTCCCTGCTGCCGAGTGGGGGCGGGAGAGCATCGCCGGCGGCGCGCGCTCGCTCGCCCCCTAGCTACAGGCGCGCGTCCGACGTAGGTCTATGTCGGTTCGCACAGGAGGGCCGCACTGCCACAGTAAAAAGGCTGCGGGCGGTCTGGAAGAGGTTAAAGTATCACAGTGCCATATCGCAGAAAATGGCCTGGTCATTAGGGAGGTAAAACCTTCCACTCCTTAAGTGGTTAAGGCAGAAACAACTTTTTTTGGCAATTATTTTCAGGACTGTTAATTTGCATTTTACTGGAATATATGTAGTTGAGGTGCTGAATTCAACTTCTCAATGAATCATGATTGGAGAAGAAAAGTCAATTTCTAGTGGAGTGCAACTGCTCTGGTGAGGATGCTCTTAAACACAGATTGCTGCTATAAACAGAGGACCTCAACTTTGGAAGCCAAAGATACAAAGTCCAAAAACCAAACACTTTTTTAATTTTGGTGTTCACTCAGTAAGTCCATATAGTGCAACCTTTCTCAACATTTTTACAAGGAGGGACCCTTAAAACAATTTTCAGGTCTCTGGGAATTCCTGCCAATAACCACTATGTCAACATCTAATGATACATTATTATGGTGGTCATTGAGAGGAATGTCTCTTACATTGGTGTTCAGTGGGGGGAATTTCCCCCATACAAATAGCTAAAAAGATCATTGGTTTTAGTGTCTACTTATCTAAGAGGTAGAAATTGCTCAATGCTCAAGGAACCCCTGGAAACCTTTGGAGAACCCCAGGGTTCCATAGAACCCTGGTTGAGAAAAGCTAATATAGAGCATCCAACGTATATCAGGGATTCAAAATTATCTTCATGGCTCAGATATTCAAAAAACATGGGAGGACTCAAAATGGCAGAATTGCCACAATGAATCATTTGAAAAATGAAACAAAGTGACAAAGTGTCTGGGAGCAACATAACCACGGCATAGTCCTGAACAGACTGCATTTTACAACAGCCCTCATTTATTTATAGTAAACAGATCTGGAAGTCCAAACTCAGGGGAACTCAATGTAAGATGGTGTCAGATCCTACACGGGATTGATGATGCCCCCTTTCCCTCATATGACAGTGTTTACATTTTTTTGATTAGAAAAAGAACAAGTGGCGCAAACTGTTAGCACTACATAAAACGGTAGTTAATATAATAGCACATGAAGGCTATGATAAAGTCTTAGGGTGAGATGAAGAAACAGTCTGAATGCTCAGGGCCAGCCTGTTAGGGAGCAGAAGCGATCTCCAAACATGCAACAAACAAAAGAGAAAACAGACGCCTCTGAGTTAAGACTGCAATTTAATATGGCAAACGAATAGTAAAAACTTACATCAAGGTAAGTATCGGCAGACAAGATGGGTCCTTCCGGTGTCCATGTGGAGGCTGGGGGCTTAGAGTCACCATTGTAGGTCTTTGTTCATATCCTCTCTTCCTCTTCCTGTCCGGCAGGAAGTGGGGGGTGTCACGTCAGTGAGATGGAGGCTTGGACTGCAGGGTGAAACCACAGTGAGATGGAGGCTTGGACCGCAGGGTGGCCGTGATGCTCATCCACAGGAACTTCCGGCGTAATGACTGACGCGTTTCCGAGCATGCGCACCTGTGGTTGGACTAACCACCTGCCATCCGACTTTGAAAAAGGAGCGCGCACTGGTATCCCAGCACAGTGCGCATGCTCGAAAACGCGCCAGTCAATACGCCGGAAGTTCCCGTGGACGAGCATCACAGCCACCCTGCGGTCCAAGCCTCCATCTCACTGTGGTTTCACCTGCAGTCCAAGCCTCCATCTCACTGCAGTGACACCCCCCACTTCCTGCCGGACAGGAAGAGGAAGAGAGGAGATGAACACAGACCTACAATGGTGACTCTAAGCCCCCAGCCTCCACACGGACACCGGTGTAACGTGAGAAAAACCTACCCTTGTCACTTCTGGCCAGGAACAGCTGAGCAGCGCAGCAGTGCGCATGCTCACAGCCCCGGATACGCAATGGAAGAGTTGAGGAGCTGACTAGTGCGCATGCGCACTAGTATGAAATGATCACGGTGTCCGTGAAAAAAACCTACCCACGCGGCGGTTACATTAAAACAGCTGTGCTACAATATGAGTCATCTCCGCTCCTGTCCCTGTCTCTACCCTGATCTTGGCTAGTAAATATAAAAGCGGCTGTAGGCTCCGTGATTTATCTTTTCATACAGCTGCCGCCGCTTTTATATTTAGTAGCCGAGATCAGGGAAGTGACAGGGACAGGAGCGGAGATTACTCATATTGCAGCACAGCTGTTTTAATGTAACCGGTCGCGTTACACACACTGCCGTGCACCGGAAGTGACGAGGGGTAGGTTTTTCTCACGGGTAGGTAATTCTCACGGAACACCGGAAGGACCCATCTTGTCTGCCGATACTTACCTTGATGTAAGTTTGTACTATTTGTTTGACATATTAAATTTTTTTGATTGGCTGCTCAGACCATCTGAGTACACACCAGACGAAGCATTCCTGGATATACCATGGGATCAATCCGGTAATATGAATGAATATGAATTTGTTTCAATCATAGAACTTTACCTGCTCAAGTTGTTAAAGCATCACATATTTACAAAATTGGACGTCCTAGTTTTTAGCTATTTCGCAAGCACACAGAATTTAGCCTATAATTATCTCATGTTTTTTAACCCATTCAAAATTGTCCTGCACATATTGAAGTGGAACTTTAGCATAGAAAATTAGATTTGCTAGCAGCGAAGCATTTATTGCAGAAGATATTCAGGATGTCTCTTCTACAGTAAAAGTGTCTTAACTGCCTGCTAGCAAGTTAATAAAGATTGTACATTAAGACACACATGCGCAGCTTAGTGTACAATCTCGACATACTTTAATACCAGGATGAATAAACTCCCATGCACATGCATAGGTGCTTTGATTTAACAATAGCCATAGCTGTCTATGCAGCTGCTATAGGGCCTGGGGAAGAAGGGTGTAAGGGAAACTATGATTGGGCATGTGTTGGCATCAAACTGTGCAAGTCTCAACCCAGCTTCTAGTTGGATAGGAAAGCTGTTCACCTGTGGTTGGATTAACCACCTGCCATATTTTGTCATTCTCCTCGCCATAGGCTCACTCACGACATCCCTGGCCTGAGGCGTTAATATTGGAGAATAAAGGAATGTCCACACATAAAATGCATTTTGCACTTTACTGTAATACACAAAGATGTCCATGACATCTGACATCACATTTGACATACTGTCAGAATTCTGTGGCGCTGAACGCCACACACAGGAATAGACATTCTGTAGCTGTAATTTTTGTGCAGAAGGCAAGCACATACAGTGCCTTGCGAAAGTATTCGGCCCCCTTGAACTTTGCGAACTTTTGCTACATTTCAGGCTATTAAAAGATATAAAACTGTAATTTTTTGTGAAGAATCAACAACAAGTGGGACACAATCATGAAGTGGAATGAAATTTATTGGATATTTCAAACTTTGTTAACAAATAAAAAACTGGGCGTGCAAAATTATTTAGCCCCTTTACTTTCAGTGCAGCAAACTCTCCCTAGAAGTTCAGTGAGGATCTCTGAATGATCCAATGTTGACCTAAATGACTAATGATGATAAATAGAATCCACCTGTGTGTAATCAAGTCTCCGTATAAATGCACCTGCACTGTGATAGTCTCAGAGGTCCGTTTAAAGCGCAGAGAGCATCATGAAGAACAAGGTCCAAGATATGGTTGTGAAGAAGTTTAAAGCCGGATTTGGATACAAAAAGATTTCTCATGGTTTAAACATCCCAAGCAGCACTGTGCAAGCGATAATATTGAAATGGAAGGAGTATCAGACCACTGCAAATCTACGAAGACCTGGCCGTCCCTCTAAACTTTCAGCTCATACAAGGAGAAGAATGATCAGAGATGCAGCCAAGAGGCCCATGATCACTTTGGATGAACTGCAGAGATCTACAGCTGAGGTGGGAGACTCTGTCCATAGGACAACAATCAGTCGTATACTGCACAAATCTGGCCTTTATGGAAGAGTGGCAAGAAGAAAGCCATTTCTTACAGATATCCATAAAAAGTGTTGTTTAAAGTTTGCCACAAGCCACCTGGGAGACACCAAACATGTGGAAGAAGGCGCTCTGGTCAGATGAAACCAAAATCAAACTTTTTGGCAACAATGCATGTTTGGCGTAAAAGCAACACAGCTCATCACCCTGAACACACCATCCCCACTGTCAAACATGGTGGTGGCAGCATCATGGTTTGGGCCTGCTTTTCTTCAGCAGGGACAGGGAAGATGGTTAAAATTGATGGGAAGATGGATGGAGCCAAATACAGGACCATTCTGGAAGAAAACCTGATGGAGTCTGCAAAAGAACTGAGACTGGGATGGAGATTTGTCTTCCAACAAGACAATGATCCAAAACATAAAGCAAAATCTACAATGGAATGGTTCACAAATAAACATATCCAGGTGTTAGAATGGCCAAGTCAAAGTCCAGACCTGAATCCAATCGAGAATCCGTGGAAAGAACTGAAAACTGCTGTTCACAAACGCTCTCCATCCAACCTCACTGAGCTCCAGCTGTTTTGCAAGGAGGAATGGGCAAAAATTTCAGTCTCTCGATGTGCAAAACTGATAGAGACATACCCCAAGCGACTTACAGCTGTAATCGCAGCAAAAGGTGGCGCTACAAAGTATTAACTTAAGGGGGCTAAATAATTTTGCACGCCCAAGTTTTCAGTTCTTTATTTGTTAAAAAAGTTTGAAATATCCAATAAATTTCGTTCCACTTCATGATTGTGTCCCACTTGTTGTTGATTCTTCACAAAAAATTACAGTTTTATATCTTTATGTTTGAAGCCTGAAATGTGGCAAAAGGTCGCAAAGTTTAAGGGGGTCGAATACTTTCGCAAGGCACTGTATATCAAGTCAACGGCAATAAACTTCCATAACCTTGTCGAGGACCTGCAGCTGAGGATCAGGGGGAGCAAGGTGCCCTCTTTAGTATAATACTTTCTCTCTCACTGCCCTTTCTTTGACGCTACCCAGTTGGGCACTCTCCCAGATAGCAAACTCATTGCCAGGCTTCCACCCCTGCTCACATAGGAGGACTCAGTCCAGGCCTCCCATGGTCTGTATTACCTTGCCTGGAACTTGAGCCCTGTAAAGGGCCCTTTAGATGAAAACTGCTAGAGAATACATCTTTGCAGCTCTGGGGTGTCTTGCCTTCATGCCCCATCTACCTAGGCCCCTGCCACACTGGTATTTATAAGGCACTAACCCCACCCATTACAGCACTAAAGGAGGGATTTCTCTAAAAGGGGAGCTATCTCCTAATTACAACCTAACCATAATATACTGGGAACAGAGCCATCTACTAAACTGTTAAAGCTGATCTCTGGGGAGAAAATAAATGACACTGCCAGTTATCAATCCCCCCAACCCAGGGTTAAATGCTCATTTTTGCCCAGTACTAGGAAAAATTACTTTTACTTGTTTTTTCCCTCCCTGGTAGTTGACGCCATCTCTTCTTTCCAATGCTTCGGGTTGTTGGGGGGCCCTGGACATCTTCCCTTACAATGCATGAATGTCACAGCTGCAACTGCTGTCCAGAGTGCTGAAGAGAAGAGGCTTCAGGGGACAACCGGTTGCATGAAAAGAGGAGCCTGTGACAGAGAGGTAATAAAGAAGTAAAAAGTGCCTTAACCTGGTGCTCTAGCTCAGCCATTCTCAACCATGGTTCCCGGTTCTGGGGTGGCTAAGGGTTCCTTGAGCTCTGGCTAACTGACCTCTTAGCTGATGGTGCTTAAATAGTTACAGGTCCAACGTCACTTGGCACTCAGCATAACTGCAAGGGTGTCATTCTGGTCTCCCTGTAAGGGGAGCACCACCACCACCAATATACAGGGCATTTTTCTAATAACTCCAAATGGACTAATCTTACCAGGGGTTCCCTGAGACCTGAAAATTATTTCAAGAGTTTCTCTGAGAAAGGCTGCTCTAAGCAAAGAACAAAGTTAAGCCTTAGGGTTCAGGGAGAGCCCCACTGCAAGGGTAATTCAGCTTTAAGTTTCAAATATTGAAGGGATTTAGCCAGAACTGAGGATCATCCCTAGTCACATATCTTGTGCAAAAGGAAGCATTTGCTTAGCAGTCTTAGCAGTGTAGATTTCTCACCTACTGAACTTCTGTTACGGACTCTATATGCCTAATGCTGTATAAAGTCTCAAGAGTATCTCCTAAGCTAAAACCTTAAGAGCCGGTCCACACTAGCGCGACTTGTCAGGCGACTTGTCAGCCTGACAAGTCGCGCTCCCTCGCGGTCCATTGACTGCTACAGGACCCATTCTAATAGGAGCGACACAAGTCGCTCCGACTTAGAAAAAGGGTCCTGTACTACTTCGGGGCGACCTCTGAGTGACTTGCATAGACTTCCATTATGTGAAGTCCCTGCAAGTCGCTCCGAAGTCGTGATGCATGGGAATGCACAAGTCGCCCCCGAAGTAGTAAGGAGTCGTGTTGCCTTAGTGTGAACCGACTCTTAAGGGCAGCTGATAACTATAACTTATATCCACAGCACTGGTCCCTTTTTTGTTTCAAACTTTTTATTGAAAATATAGAATGCAATACAAGCATTTACAAAGTATAGCAGTGAAACACTGGTTTAATGTACTGGCTATGCTGAGCAGTGGCGTAGCGTGGGGGGTACTGGGGGGGGGCGAGCCGCACCGGGCACAAAATCTGGGGAGGGCACAGTGTCATGTTGCCATTTAGGAGCCTGCTCAGCCATCATGAACAAGCCCCTGCATGGATGGCGGAACTCAGGAGGCAGGAGGCTGACATTTACAAAGTATAGCAGTGAAACACTGGTTTAATGTACTGGCTATGCTGAGCAGTGGCGTAGCGTGGGGGGTACTGGGGGGGGCGAGCCGCACCAGGCACAAAATCTGGGGGGGGCACAGTGTCATGTTGCCATTTAGGAGCCTGCTCAGCCATCATGAACAAGCCCCTGCATGGACGGCGGAACTCAGGAGGCAGGAGGCTGATATTAAAGCCAGTACAGCTCCGGAATGGAGGGCGGGACTTAGAGTTAACTCGCAGGTGATTGGTTGCTAGCAACCAATCACAAGCTGATTACCTGGAAAAGTTGTGCAGATCCCGCCCTCCTTCCAGAGCTGTCCTGCTTCTGATGTCAGCTTCATGTTTGCTGCCATCCATGCGGTGCTGTCCACTCCACTGCTGTCCCCTCTGTGAGTAATGTGGATTGTGGAGGAAGCTGAGGGTGCTGTGAAGGTGGAGCTGAGGACAGGGAGCTGAGGATGGGGGGGAGCTGAGGACAGGAATCTGAAGATGGGGGATGTGGGGGAGGGCTGACAACAGGAATCTTAAAATGGGGGATGGGGGGGGCTGAGGACAGGAATCTGAAGATGGGGGGTGGGGGGGGCTGAGGACAGGAATCTGAAGATGGGGGGGAGGGCTGAGGACAGGAATCTGAAGATGGGGTAAAGATGAGGACAGGAATGTAAAGGGTTAGTGGGGGACAGGAATGTAAGGGGGTAGTGGGGGTCAGGAATGTAAAGGGGTAGTGGGGGGTCAGGAATGTAAAGGGGTAGTGGGGGGTCAGGAATGTAAAGGGGTAGTGAGGGGTCAGGAATGTAAAGGGGTAGTGGGGGACAGGAATGTAAGGGGGTAGTGGGGGACAGGAATGTAAAGGGGTAGTGGGGGTCAGGAATGTAAAGGGGTAGTGGGGGGTCAAGAATGTAAAGGGGTAGTGGGGGACAGGAATGTAAAGGGGTAGTGGGGGACAGGAACGTAAGGGGGTAGTGGGGGTCAGGAATGTAAAGGGGTAGTGGGGGGTCAGGAATTTAAAGGGGTAGTGGGGGGTCAGGAATGTAAAGGAGTAGTGGGGGACAGGAATGTAAAGGGGTAGTGGGGGACAGGAATGTAAAGGGGTAGTGGGGGACAGGAATGTAAAGGGGTAGTGGGGGACAGGAACGTAAGGGGGTAGTGGGGGACAGGAACGTAAGGGGGTAGTGGGGGACAGGAATGTAAAGGGGTAGTGGGGGACAGGAATGTAAAGGGGTAGTGTGGGTGAGGACAGGAATGTAAAGGGGTAGTGGGGGTGAGGACAGGAATGTAAAGGGGTACTGGGGTGAGGACAGGAATGTAAAGGGGTGGGGGGGGGGTGGTAAGGACAGGAATGTAAAGGGGTACTGGGGATGAGAACAGGAATGTAAAGGGGTACTGGGGGTGAGGACGGGAATGTAAAGGTGGAAGGGAGGCTATATAAAGGGGGCTAATGACAGGAATGTAGAGGGGGGCTGAGGACAGAAATGTGAAGGAGGAGGGGCAAGATATAAAGGGGCATAAGGGTAGGAATGTAAAGGGGGGGTGATGACAAGGATGCGAGGGGAGGGGGAGGGATATGAAGGTGGGCTGAGGACAGTAATGTGAAGGGGGGGTTTTTATGTGCAGGGGGGACTGAGAACACTATTGTAATGACAGGATTGTGATGTGAAGGCTAGCTTTATAACATTGCTACCTGTGTTCTGCATGTAGGCAGCCCATTCATTTAATTTTGTGTAATTGTCAGTATAGTAATCAGGTAGGTCAGTGTAGGAATAAGGTAGGTCTGTGTGGTGGTCAGCTAGGTCAGTGTAGGTGTCAGTGTAGTGGTCTAGTAGATTTGTGTTGGGGCGCAAATTACTTACCTTGCCCCGGGCGCTGACAACCCACGCTACGCCACTGATGCTGAGTGCCCCTGCTACTTATCCTGATTTAGGCATAGTTTATGTGAATAACATTTAGGGGGTTATTTACTAAAACAGCAAAGGGCAAAATCTGGTGCAGCTCTGCATAGAAATCAATCCGTGTCCAGGTATTTTTGCCAAAGCCTAATTGAACAAGCTGAAGTTTGAAGCTGATGTAGAGCTGCACCAGATTCTGAGGGCACCATTTTTGTAAATCATTCCCCTTATTGTTACAGTTGACAGTGCAAGATGCCACAGAGTAAGTTAGCCTAGGGGCACCCTATTAGAATTTTGCTGGGGGCACAATGCCCTTTTATTACAAACCTGTAAGGGCCAGAAAAGCAGACAAAGATCCCAGTTGGAGCGAGGAAGCCTGTGGACATCGCAGAGCTGGAATGAGATTCAGAGTTCATTTTTGCTTTAACGTCATTCCAGGCCAGTTGGTCAATTATAACCATTTTACTAAAAGTGGTTATCTCTTGGTATGTACAGTATCTCACAAAAGTTAGTGCACCCCTCACATTTTTGTAAATATTTTATTATATCTTTTCACGTGACAACACTGAAGAAATGACACTTTGCTACTATGTGAACTAGTGAGTGTACAGCTTGTATAACAGTGTAAATTTGCTGTCCCCTCAAAATAACTCAACACACAGCTATTAATGTCTAACCCACTGGCAACAAAAGTGAGTACACCCCTAAGTTAAAATGTCCAAATTGGGACCAAAGTGTCAATATTTTGTGTGGCCACCATTATTTTACAGCACTGCCTTAACCCTCATGGGCATGGAGCTCACCAGAGCTTCACAGGTTGCCACTGGAGTCCTCTTCCACCCTTCCATGATTACATTGCAGAGCTGGTGGATGTTTGAGAACTTGCGCTCCTCCACCTTCCGTTTGAGGATGCCCCACAGATGCTCAATAGGGTTTAGGTCTGGAGACATGCTTGGTCAGTCTATCACCTTTACCCTCAGCTTCTTTAACAAGGCAGTGGTCATCTTGCAGGTGTGTTTGGGGTCATTATCATGTTGGAATACTGCCCTGCAGCCCAGTCTCCGAAGGGAGGGGATCATGCTCTGCTTCAGTATGTCACAGTACATGTTGGCATTCATGGTTCCCTCAATGAACTGTAGCTCCACAGGGTCGGCAACACTCATGCAGCCCCAGAACATGACTCTCCAACCACCATGCTAGACTGTAGGCAAGACACACTTGTCTTTGTACTCCTCACCTGGTTGCCCGCTACACACGCTTGACACCATCTGAACCAAATACGTTTATCTTGGTCTTATCAGGTTCCAGTAATCCATGTCCTTAGTCTGCTTGTCTTCAGCAAACTGTTTGCGGGCTTTCTAATGCATCATCTTTAAAAGAGGCTTCCTTCTGGGACGACAGCCATGCAGACCAATTTGATGCAGTGTGCGGCGTATGGTCTGAGCACTGACAGGATGATCCCCCACCCCTTTAACCTCTGAAGCAATGCTGGCAGCACTCGTACATCTATTTCCCAAAGACAGCCTCTAGATATGATGCTGAGCATGTGCAATCAACTTCTTTGGAAGACCATGGCGAGGCCTTTTCTGAGTGGAACCTGTCCTGGTAAACCGCTGTATGGTCTTGGCCCCCGTGCTGCAGCTCAGTTTCAGGGTCTTGGCAATCTTCTTATAGCCTAGGCCATCTTTATGTAGAGCAACAATTCTTTTTTTCAGATCCTCAGAGAGTTCTTTGCCATGAGGTGCCATGTTGAACTTCCAGTGACCAGTACGAGAGAGTGAGAGCGATAACACCAAATCTAACACACCTGCTCCCCATTCACACCTGAGACCTTGTAACACTAACGAGTCACATGACACCGCGGAGGGAAAATGGCTAAATAGGCCCAATTTGGACATTTTCACATAGGGTTTACTCACTTTTGTTGCCAGCGGTTTAGACATTAATAGCTGTCTGTTGAGTTATTTTGAGGGGACAGCAAATTTTCACTGTTATTCAAGCTGTACATTCACTACCTTATATTGTAGCAAAGTGTCATTTCTTCATTGTGGTCACATGAAAAGATAAAATATTTGCAAAAATGTGGGGTGTGTACTGACTTTTATGAGATACTGTATCTTAGGATGCTTAGGATGAAATGAGAAAATAATTTACTAAAACCAATTGAAATAAAATATTTATATTTATAGGTTGAACTGGATGGACTGGTGTCTTTTTTCAACCTCACTAACTATGTAAATTCCTTTTTGGTACCATCAAGGATCCATAGATGCTGTTACTAAATATTGCACCATAAACAAAAACTGCACTTTTTTTTTTTTTTTTTTACATTTTTGATGATTTTTCTGCTTATTATAAAACTATGTTCAGGGTATTTTAAAAATGTATACAAATTATTTTCACTGTATTTTTAAAAACAAAGTGCTAATATGCTAAAAAAAGGCCTGCATGAAGGTCGCATCAGATTATTATACTCTCCTGCACAAGGGTTCTAACTCTCCAGCACTCCACTTTATAATCCTTTGAAGTGGCTCTGCTGGACATTTATTATATTTATTTACTTGGGCTAAAAGGGTGCATTTTATATAGGAGGGAAGTTGTATTAAGCAGTGCTATAGCAGAATAACACTCCACACCCAGGAATGTTTTCATACAATGGTTAAACCTCTAAAACTCAATAAAAATGCCAAACACTAAAAGTGGGCATACATTAGTGGAATGTTAGAAAATTTTCATTTTTAGAGCATCCGTTCAATTTTCTAGTCTTGGGGGGAAGAAATGGTTACATAGTTACATAGTTACATACATAGCCCTCAATCTCCTGATCCTTGAGATGTAAGTCTAAGAGTCTTTTGAAAGTCACCATACTACCCGCAGAAACCACCTCTTGTGGTAGACAATTCCACAATCTTGTAGCCCTAACAGTAAAGAACCCCCCACGTTGCCTGAGGTTAAAACGCTTCTCCTCTAATCGCATTGTATGTCCTCGAGTCCTCATGCAATTCCTTCGAATGAACAGCTTTTCTTCTAAGCTGAGATCCCCATTAAGATATTTATAAATTGCTATCATGTCCCCTCTCAGACGTCTTTTCTCCAGGGAAAATAAATCGAGCGATTGCAGCTGCTCTTCATAGGTAAGGTCCTCCAACCCCCTAATCAGTTTAGTTGCCCTTCTCTGGACTTTCTCCAGCTCCAACACATCCCTCCTGAGGACTGGCGACCAGAACTGGACAGAATACTCCAGATGCGGTCGGACCAGAGTTTTATAAAGTGGAAGGATTATAGTCTTATCTCTGGAATACATCCCTTTCTTTATGCATGCTAATATTCTGTTGGCTTTGGAAGCTGCCGCTTGGCATTGCATGCTGTTGCCTAATCTATCATCAACTAAGACTCCCAGATCTTTCTCCATTTTTGATTCCCCCAAGGGTTCCCCTCCTAACGTGTATTGTGTTTTTATGTTTTTGGTCCCCAAGTGCAAAACCTTACACTTCTCCACATTAAACCTCATTTGCCATGTCGTTGCCCACTCCGTAATTTTGTCCAGGTCATTCTGTAGGATATCTGCTTCATGCTGTGCAGTTATTGCCCTGGCCAATTTTGTGTCATCTGCAAAAACTGATAACGAACTACTGATCCCTTCCTCAATGCTGTTTATGAATAAATTGAACAAGGTTGGTCCCAGGACTGAGCCCTGGGGCACCCCGCTTACTACCTCAGACCAGTCTGAGTATGCGCTGTTTATTACTACCCTTTGGACACGGCCTTTTAGCCAATTCCGTATCCAAGAGCAAACCCTGCTGTCGATACCTGCAGACCTTATTTTATAAATTAAGCGCTTGTGGGGAACTGTATCAAACGCCTTAGCGAAATCCAAGTACACCACATCCACTGGTCTCCCCCTATCTTGCTCACAGCTCACTTCCTCGTAGAATGCTAAGAGATTGGTTTGACAAGAACGCCCATTTGTAAACCCGTGCTGGTTACTACTGATGATGTTGTTGTCTTTAGCATACTCTACGATATAGTCCCTTATCATCCCCTCCAAAAGTTTACATATTATTGATGTCAGACTGACAGGCCTATAATTTCCCGGGATATGTCTCTGGCCCTTTTTGAATATCGGAATCACGTTAGCCTTCCTCCAATCCCCTGGTACATCTCCTGTCCTAATACTGTCAGCAAAGATCAGGAACAGTGGTCTAGATATAACCATACTGAGTTCCTTGAGCACTCTCGGATGTACGCCATCCGGGCCTGGTGATTTGTTTGTGTTAAGTTTATCCAGTCTTTCCCTGATTTCCCCCTCTGTTAGCCATAGTGGCAAGTCCTGTGTATTACTACTAACCATACAGTCATGGTCAGTGTACCCTTCCTTTTCCTGCGTAAAGACTGACGAGAAAAAAGAATTCAGCACGGTTGCTTTTTCAGTGTCCTCTGTAACCATCCTCCCATCATCGTTAATTATGTGTGCAATATGCTCTGCCCTAGTTTTTTTGCTGTTGATATATTTAAAGAATTTCTTTGGGTTTTTTTTACTATCCTCCGCTATTTGTCTCTCAAAGTTGATTTTAGCCATCTTGATTTCTTGTTTACACTTCTTATTTTCCTCCTTGTATTGCTGGAAGGCCGATACTGTGCCCTCTGATTTATATTTCTTGAAGGCCAATTTTTTTCCCCTAATAAGTTTTTTAACGCTACGGTTTAGCCAGCCAGGTTTGGCTTTGTCTCTCCTAAATTTATTCCCCATAGGAATGCACTGCAAGATGCCTTTGCTTAATATTGTTCTAAAGCATTCCCATTTTTCCTCTGTGGTCAGTGATCCCAGGGTTTGGTCCCAGTTTACCCTTTCCATCAATGAGTACAATTTTGGGAAGTCTGCCCTTCTGAAGTTTAGGGTTCTTATGTTCCCCACTTGCCTTTTTATATTGTTATTTATACTATGGTGATTGCTTTTGAATGTAGTAATGTGAAAATTTGAAGGAGCAGAATGGAAACTTTTCTTGAATAAGCAAATTTCTTACAGTAAATGTGTTTTTGTTGGTGAAATTCCATTCGATCCAAAATCGAATGGAAATTTTTTTAATGGAAATTATTCTTGAATAAACAAATTTCTTTCAGTAAATATGTTTTTGCTTGGGAAGTTCCATTCAAGCCACTTCATTAAGTCTCTGTTAGCATTATTGAATGTACTGATGAGATGTTTTTACGTATGACCAGCTTTAGCAAGTGATCAGGGCCGGCGCCAGCCATAAGGCAGCCAAGACAGCCGCCTGAGGGCGCCAGGAGAAGGGGGCGCCAAACCAAGGGACTCCCCAGGAGATGCATAAGGCGCGAGGAGCCGACCCTGCTCGCACTGTACTCAGTCCAGCTTAGTACACTGACGGGAGGAGCCGATTCCTTTTGATTTGGCTTCAGATGCATTCAAATACTAGCCCACAATCACTGCTCATTATGTTCTGTTAAACTAAAATTTACCAGCTCAGTCAACAATGTTATGCTAAAGCTTGGCCTGCAGGTCAAACCCCAAAAAACGGAACAGATTCCTCCATCTATGGTATTCAGCGCAGATGGATGGATTCCCCTGCTGGACTAATGTGCTGTGAGAGCTGCCACCGGCAACTGTCAGAATACCCTGCATGTAATTGGATGCAGTCACTGTTCGGCCAACAATTTTCCACCATGCTCCTTTGATTTTTTTTAAATTAAAGTACATTAAAGCAGTGTTCCACCCAAAAGTGGAACTTCAGTTTTAGGTACTAATAACCCGCTGACATGCCACATTTGGCATGTCATTTTTTTGGGGGGGGGGGAGCGGGTACCTAGTTTTGACAGGTACCCGCTCCCACTTCCGCTCGGAGCGCCGCGGCGCCCTGAACGGAAGTTCTCCTCTCACCCTCCCTCCCTGCAATCTTCTGGGACATCGCCGGCCAATCAAGACGCGCAGCACAACTCGCGCATGCGCAGGGCGTACCCGGCTGTGAAGCCACAAACTGTCACAGCCGGGTGCCCACACCAGTGATGCCGGCGCCGCCGAGATCAGAGGGAAGAGGATCGAGGCTTCGGGGGGCCGCATCGCTGGACCGTGGGACAGGTGAGTTAAAAGGCTGGAACTCCGCTTTAAGCAGGAAAGGGCCCACAGGGTCATCCACTGAGTGGATTTTGGCCACTTCAGGAACTGGCTAAAATGTGAACAGTGTAAGGTCACTTTACATCTAGTACAGTAATCAGCCCAATAGCCATTCATTTAATCAGTCAGTTTGTAAATTTCCAAAGGGTTATTGCAGGACTTCATGGTCATGGTCCAGATCATAAGAATGTTTACAGAGGGATTGATAATATCTGTTGTAGTGTGGGATTGAGAGATGATGTCTGTTGCCAGGGCATTGCTGGAAAAAAACATTAGTGCGATAAGTTTTTTTTTGAACTGGGAAGATCTCCAACAGAAATTCTCTTTAAGAAGAATATCTGGTGTTCACTAATAAGCTACTAAAGATCATAAATGTTTCTGTAAAATCCCATTCATGGTCAAAAGTCTCAAAAAAACAAAAGCATTAACATAGGATGATCATATTTTCTTTGTTAATTCTTCATATGCCCATTATATGCTGTAATGAATCAGAGACCAGCAGACTGAGATAAAACTGAGATGTGTCTTTGGATGCTTCTTATCATGAGGCAAACCGGAGAATATTGTTTTAACCACTTAAGCTCCGGAAGATTTTCCCCCCTTCCTGACTAGAGCCTATTTTGCGATTTGGCACTGCGTGACTTTAACGGACAATTGCGCGGTTGTGCGACGCTGTACCTAAACAAATTTGACGTCCTTTTTTTCCCACAAATAGAGTTTTCTTTTGGTGGTATTTGATCACCTGTGCGATTTTTTTGATCATGCGCTATAAACAAAAAAATAGCGACAATTTTGCAAAAATAACAATATTTTTCACATTTTTTTATATGAAATTCCCCAAAAAAATGTAAAAATCTAAATTTTTTAACATTTTAGGCCAATTTGTTTTGTGCTACATATTTTTGGTAAAAAAAATTGCAAAAAGCGTATTTTGATTGGTTTGCGCAAAAGTTATTGCGTTTAATAACTAAGGGAAAGATTTTTGTCATTTTTGAGAAATGCTTAAATAATGCATTACAAATTACAATTGAACTACACCCATTTGATTATAGATGACTAAAAGGAGTTTTAGTCGACTAAAATGTAGGGCGTTTTAGTCGACTAAAATATACTGCAGTTTTAGTCGACTAAATACGACTAAAACTAAAACACTTGCAGAAGACTAAAATAGGACTAAAACTAAAATGCCATTTTAGTCCTAAGACTAAGACTAAAACTAAATTGAAATTTGCTGCCAAAGTTAACACTGGATCGGACCCTTGACTGACATTTTTGACACTTTTGGGGTTACCAGGGACATTACTATAGTAATCAGTGCTATATATATTCACTGTTACTGTAAGATGACACTGGCAGTGAAGGGGTTAACTTTTTTGAGAGGGAGGGGTTGTGTGTGTCCCTAGCGGCGTGTTTCTAACTGTGATTGGCTGTGGCTTGAGGTGTAAGAACAGTGATCAACGGTCCTACATTGTAGAACCATATGATCACTATTCTTACACAGGGGAGAATGACAGGCGGCTTGTTTACATCAGCCGCCTGCCTTTCTCCTACTCTAACGGATGATCGGGTCCGCCGGGCACACGTGCGGGGGGGTCCTTGACCGAGCAGGAGCGGGAGCGCGCCTCCGGCGGTGCACGCTCGCTCCCCAGAGCCTCACAGGCTAGTGACGTACTGGTATGTCCCTTTGCTTGTGAGGGGCTGACCGCCGCAGTATATGTACTTGCGGCGGTCGGCAAGTGGTTATAGTAGAACATTCCTTGAAGCAGCATAAGGTCAGGTTACCATATTTTTTTCTTGGTCGTTAAATGAAGAGAAGTACCACAAATGATTCTTGAGTACAGTCCTGTTTATTGTTCTATATCGGCAACAACTTCACCAGGCTTCAACATTAAAGCCAGTGCAGCCAGCAATAGTGTTCCTGATTACCACCGCACCAGTGCAGTGTTGCTTCTGCCTGCCACTTGTACTGAGCCTGGCCTGTATATTGGTCACACTGCTGCCTGGACTGATACTTTTCTGCCTGCTGCCTAAACTGGCATATCTGCATGTCCCACTGAGTAAGTTCCTGTGAGACACCAGTCTCATACATCCCCTAGGGGTAACTGCACTCCTGGAACCACAGGAGTGGAGCTCTTTTATTTAGCCTCCTGTATCTCCTGGCCAGTAAAGCTGGCATTCCTGGGGGGAGCCATGTACCAGTGAGCTAGGCTTGCTTGGCTTATAGGACTGGGGACTGCTATTGGTGATGCTACATTAAGCTATATTTCCTGACCACTCATACAGAGATAACCATTATAGTACACTGTTTTTGATACAATGTTGGTTCATTTTTGTTATAAACAAGATGTTGAAAAAGTCTCACGTGTGTGTGGTATCCCTGTACTTAACAGGAGTAGCAGAATGAGTTTTGGGGTGTAATTCTACGTATGCCCATGCTGCATGTGAAAAAATATCTTATTCATTTGTCAACTTTGTGTAACATTTTTATTTTCTTTCTGCATTTTCCAAAAATGAAACCTTTACAAGATTCATCATGCCTCTCAAAAAATACCTTGGGGTGTTTACTCTCCAAAAAATGGTCACTTTGGTGGTGGGTGTGTAGTATGTGTTCCAGGATCTCCAAAATAGTGACATGTAGCCAGGAAATGAGAAGTGCAATTTATGCCCCTTGAAAGTCTAAAGGTGCTCCTTGGATGTTGGGCCCCCTTATGCATCTAGACAGCAACAATGTCTCACAGGTGTGGTGTCTCCGGACTCAGGCGTACTACTGAGGAGTAGAAGAAGTGTTAAATTGTTAAAATGACAACTTTTTGAAAATAACACACTTTATTTTTTTCATCATTTTCCCAAAAAAGTGGCAAAAAATAACAACTTAAAAAACTAACCCCACTCTTACTAAATACTTTAGACTGTCTACTTTCCAAAAAGGGATTATTTTGGAGGTGTTTTACTGTCCTGGTATTTTAGGGCCTCAGGAAAGATGTAGCAGAATACATATTGGCCTACATTTAGGACAAAATAGCATTTGGTTGCAATGTTATAACAAAAACTAAGTGCACTACAATCACCTCAAACAGAAACTAAGAAAAATACATTTTTTCAAAATATTCTGTCTTTTTTTCCTTTATATAGTATAAAATATAAAATTCAAGGGTGATTAAATACAACCAAAACTACTATAGAGGAAATAACTAAACTTTTTTCTAACGCCTAACTAACTTCCTACCCCCTTGACCCTGTTCCTTCTCAAATACTATGGTCACTCTCTGGCTCTATCCTACACTTTTTTAACTTATATCTTCAACCTCTCCCTCTCCACTGGCATCTTCCCCAACCTTCTAAAACATGCACTAATCATTCCCATACCAAAGAAGGCCTCAATAGACCCCACCAATCTTAACAACCTAAGACCCATCTCCTTAGTCCCTTTTGCTTCCAAACTCCTTGAACGTGTAGTCTACAAGCTCATTGATAATAACCTTCTTAATCCCCTTCAGTTTGGATTTCGCCGGCAGCACTCCACAGAAACTTTTCTTCTAAAACTCACAAATTACTAACAGCTAAAACCAACAGTCACTATTCAGTCCTCTTATTCTTGGACCTCTTCGCTGCCTTTGATACAGTTGACCACCCCCCTCCTCAAAAAACGAAATTTGCTTGGTCTCCATGACTGTGCTCTCCATTGATTCGAATCTTACCTTTCTCACACACCTTCCGCGTCACTTACAACTCCACTTACTCCTCTGCAACTTCTCTTACTGTTGGGGTCCCACAAGGTCCCACAAGGTTCTGTCCTTGGACCTCTACTATTCTCGATCTACACCTCTTCCCTGGGTCAGCTCCACTACCATTTATATGCTGATAAAACCCAAATCTATCTCTTTACCCCTCAGCTTACCCCATCAGTCTCCTCCCGCATCACTGATTTACTAACAGAAATATCAGCCTGGGTGTCACACCACTTCCTTAAACTGAATCTATCTAAAACCTAGCTCATAATATTTCCTCCGCCACGTGCCCCTTCCCCTGAATTCTCTGTTAAGATCAATGGCACAACTATTAGTCCTTCCACACATGTCAGGGTGCTAGGGGTAACCCTGGACTCTGAACTGTCCTTTCAGACCCACATCCAATCCCTGTCCAAATCATGCCGCCTTAACCTCCGCAACATTCCTAAAATACGCCCCTTTTTAACCAACGACACCACCAAGCTTCTAATTCACTCCCTGGTTATCTCTCGCTTATCTCTCGCCTTGACTACTGTAATTCCCTCTCCATTGGATTACCTTTACATATACAATCCCCACTTCAGTCCAAAATGAATGCTGCTGTAAGACTCATCCACCTTACCAACTGTTCAGTGTCCTCCACCCCTCTCTGCCAATCCCTCCACTGGCATCCACTCACCCAACTAATAAAATTCAAAGTACTAACAATAGTTTACAACGCCATCCACAACTCTGCCCCCAGCTACATCAATAACCTGATCCTAAAATATCAACCAAGTCGCTCTCTTCCATCCTTCCAATGCCTCCTGCTCTCTAGCTTCCTTCCTACCTCCTCCCATGTACACCTCCTGGATTTCTTTAGAGCTTCTTCAATCCTTTGGAACTCTCTACCCCAATCTGTCCGACTGTCCCCTAATCTATCCATCTTTAGACGATCCCTGAAAACCCTTCTCTTTAAACAAGCCTATCCGGCTTCTAACTAATACACTGTTTCACTTTCTCCATAATTTATGTCATCCCCCACAGCTTTTACCTTTTGTATCAATTGACCCTCCCTCCTAGATTGTAAGCTCTAACGAGCAAGGCCCTCTGATTTCTTTTGTACCAAATTGTATTGTAACTGTACTGTCTACCTTCATTTTGTTAAGCGCTGCAAAAACTGTTGGCGCTATATAAATCCTGTATAATAATAATATCCAAAAGAATGCTCTATCTCCGAAAAATTAGTAATTGTCCCTCAAAGTATGACCGTGCCGAAAATGGAAAAATAGCCTGGACAGAAGGGGGGGGGGGGGGGGGTTAGAATGCATTTCATCAAATGGCTAAGACTGCCTGGAGTGGAAATTGAGAGATATTATATATATATATATAAGATAACTTAAAGAGGAAGTAAACCCTCCTCTGACACTTTTACCTATAGGTAAACCTATATTAAGGCTTACCTATAGGTACTGTAAATATCTCCTAAACATGTACCGTTTAGGAGATATTTACCTTACATGCAGCCAGTGACGTCACTGGCGCATGCGCTCTGAAGGAACGGCCACTGGTGCCGTTTCTTCAGAGCCCCGTGCCGTGACCGTCGGCTCCCGCACGCATGCGCGGGAGTGACGTCACCGCAGCTCCGGCCAATCAGATGGCCGGATGCCGCGATCCCGGAAGACGGGCGACTGGACATGTCGCCCGTCATACAGGTGAGCGGGCGGCACGGCGGGGGGTCGTTCTTAGGTAAGTATTTCATAATGAGCTAGTATGCGATGCATACTAGCTCATTATGGGTTTCTCTTTCAGGTTGCAGCAAAAAAAAAAAAAAAAGTTTTGAGGGTTTACAACCTCTTTAAATACAAAAGTCCCTTTATTTTGGTCAATATTCAGTTTACACATCCTCCCCCCTACTCCTCTTAGACATTTTTCTAGGTGTCTTAGAGCTTACAAGAAGCTATTACTTGCTTCATCAGCACACTCACTCTTGACTTCTTAGAATAACCCACATACACCTCTTGACTGACCCTTAAAATTCCAAGAGCCTGTACAGAGGACACATGAAGTCCTTTACTATCTATATACATTATATCTATTTATATCTATATATGCTGCTGGTGCACATCCTTTGCATGGGCTTTAGCTGGTCATATACATTACACTGAGGGCAGGGAAGGCTACTCAATGGTGCACGATTGAAAATACCCCTGATCTACTTTTGTTTTGACAGGTTAGCTGTATGAGTACTGTGTCACATTCATCAATTACTGTCAGCGTGTAAATATATAACAAGTGTGTTTGAAACAGCAGCCAACACGCAAGAGCTATTTGGGAGAAACATCATGTTCAGAGTAGAAACCCTACCAAAGCCAATAATGTGTCCAACTGAGAAGAGTCTTTAACCACTTTACCACCGGAGGATTTTGCCGTCTTTCGTCTGGGCCACTTTTTGCGATTCGGCGCTGTGCAACTTTAACTGACAATTTGCGCGGTCGTGCAACGCCATACCCAAACGAAGTTTACGTCCTTTTTTTCCCCACAAACAGAGCTTTCTTTTGGTGGTATTTGATCACCTGTGCGATTTTTACTTTTTGCGCTATAAACAAAAAAAGAGCGTAAATTTTGAAAAAATAACAATATTTTTCACATTTTTTTATACGAAATTCACCCCAAAAAAAATGTAAAAATCAAAATTCTTTAAAATTTTTGGCCAATTTGTTTTCTGCTACCTATGTTTGGTAAAAAAATCACAATAAGCGTATTTTGATTGGTTTGCGCAAAAGTTATTGCGTTTACTAACTAAGGGAAAGATTTCTGTCATTTTTGGTGTTTTTTTTTTTAACGAGTAATGGCGGCGATCTGCGATTTTTTTTGCGGGACTGTGACATTGCGGCGGACAGATCGGACCCTTGACTGACATTTTTGACACTTTTGGGGGTACCAGTGACATTACTACAGTAATCAGTGCTATATATATGCACTGTTACTGTAAAAATGACACTGGCAGGGAAGGGGTTAATTTTATTGGAGAGGGAGGGGTTAATGTATGCCTGGTGCTTACTGACGTGTGTGGGGGGAGGTGACTATGTGACACCGGGACAGATCGCAGGTTCAGCTATGCTGAACCCTGCAATCTGACCCTGCCTGTCACTTAGGAGATCCGCCCGCTTGTGTTTACACAAGCAGGCGGATCTCCACACTAGCCTGCCGCCGAGAAAGGGGAGTGTCTGGCGACGTAGGTCTACGTGGTCAGACGATAACAGACCACTTTGCCGTAGTAGTGTCAACGTAAGCAGACGGCAAGTGGTTAAATATCCTCACATATATATTTGATAAATGTACAAATAAAAAGCAATGTTTAGTGTTTTTTTTTTTTTACTGTGCTTATGAGATTAAAGTGTATCTAAAGCCAAAACCTTTTTTTTATTTTTTTTTTTTGTATGATTTAAATAAGGGGTCTCTGAACTTTTTGCTTTTTGTGGGCCACATTGTATATTTTACAAATATTCTGAGGCCGAAAAAAAATCACTTAATTAAAAATGAATCCACAGCAATGGAAAATAATAGAATCGACAGGCTGGCGGCAGCAGGGCAGGATGGCGCACATGTATACTAAATGCCTGAGCCTTATACACAGGGCTACACTTCCAGTGTGCATGGGGCCTTACATCTGTGTTCCTGTCAGAACCCTCTCTTGTACATTTGGTCCCCATCAGAGCCTCCCATTATGTTTGTGTCCCCATCGGAGCCCCCACACATTTGTGTCCCCATCAAAGTCTCCCCACAAATTGGTGTCCCCATTAAAGCTCCTTGCACATTTGTGTCCCAATCAGCCCCCCCTCTCCACATTTGTATCCCTATCAGAGCCCCCTCCTCATTTGTCTCCCCCTCAGACTCACTATGCATATTTGTGTCCCAATCTGTTACCCCTCTGCACATTTATGTCCCTATCAGAGCCCCCACGCTCATTTGTCTCCCCCTCAGAGACACATATTTGTATCCCCATCCCCTATCAGAAGCTCCCCTGCAAGTTATTGTCCCCCTCAGGTCTCCTCCCACCTATTTTTGTCCCCATCAGAACCCCCGCTGCACATTTGCTCCCCCATCAGGGCCCTTCATGCACATTTATGTCTTTATCAGACCCCCTGCCACACATTTGTGTCGCCATCAGAGCTCAACTGCATATTTGTGTCCCCCTGAGAGACCCCCGCATATTTGTAACCCCCTCAGAGCCCCCTGCATATTTGTGTTCCCGTCAGAGAAATGCAACCCCAGCCTATTTGTATCACCAGCGGTCTCTCCCACATACACTATATTACCAAAAGTATTGGGACGCCTGCCTTTACACGCACATGAACTTTAATGGCATTCCAGTCTTAATCTGTAGGGTTCAATATTGAGTTGGCCCACCCTTTGCAGCTATAAAAAAGCACCTACATGTCTCTTCATTTCGTATTGATAATTTTGTAATTTTGAATCATACTATTGTATTACTAATATACAATATAATATAATATTCAATTCTATTCTTGTTTTCAGTTTCAATCAGGATTTTGATGATCCTAGCTAGCCTGAACAGTTGTACCAACCCATGGATCTACACCATCTTCAGCAGCAGTGTTTCCAAAGACGTCCAAGCCATCCTGTGCTGTGTCTGTAAAAAAAGACAACGCAAAAACTCTTTGCCTGAAGACTCCTGTTTTACTGGTTCCACTTCAATACCCAAAGAGTCCCTGTACTGAGCGCAAAAGGATAGACATACAAGGGGATGGAGGCACTTCAGTGCCACCAGTCTGAGGTCCCAAATAAAAAAGGACAAGCAGAAGAAGATCTGTGGCAATAAATGGGAAAACAAAGGTGACAAAGTCAGATCTACTTATCAATGATTTCACTGTGTCACTAAAATATCTAAGATACAGTAAATTAGGAATAAGCCACTAAGAACAAGCTTCTTTCTTTTAAGACTCTTCAATCAAACTGCACCTTAAGATGTCAAGGAAAGCAAAAGCGATGCATTTGTTGTGAAATGCTGTAGGTACCTATCACTGTGCTTGATAATGAACTATACTTGTTGCCAACAACACTTATCTCATATGGGACATTGATGGACCGATGACAAAATTATCAAGCAACATTTATTGTGAAAAATGGTCTATTGGATGCTTATCATCATGTTAAGAGATGTTGGACATATCAAAATGCTTAAATGACATCTCAAGAATGTTATTACTCTATTTTCAAAGGCCAGATTGAAACTCTTTATCCGTTTTTTATTTTCCATAACCATGCGTTCCTAAGTCCTGTGTTCAGGAAAGGAGTTGAGTAGGCTCATTGAACAGTCTACTACTTTTTAGACTTGCTTATAATGTAAAAAACGAAATCTGCTTAAATATTTATGTAATATAAAAGAGAATATGAATGTATAATTGATTTATATTTGTAGTAAGATTATGTTTATGCAGTCATCCACTCACTGAATAATATAAAATGTACCTTTTAGTTTAGAGGAAGCATTAACTTGTAAACAAAGGCGATAAAAAAGCTTTCTTCTGAACCAAGAACAACATACTTAAAGAGGTTTCAGAATTGTACATGTAATCAGATGTAGGCAAACTTTAAATAAGTTCAAAAGGTCTGGCGAAGCGGCTCCCACATGACAATTTAAATATGCTCAAAAGCTCTGGCGAAGCGACTCCCAAAAGACAAGGCTTCACTCAATGGGCTCTGACGAAAGCTCAAACCATACAAACGCAGAAAGGAGCTCCAAACCAAAACCAGATGAGAGTCCAAGAGAATTTTAAATGTTGGTAAAAAAAAAATTCATATAAAAAATCAATAATTTTTTTACCAACAGGATTTCTCCATCCAGTTTTGGTCCAGTGTTCCTTTCTGTATTTCTTTAGCTGGATCCTAGGAACCAAGACCTATTTCTCAAGTACTAAAGCCTAATCCTCTATATACTAGTCTGTAGAAGTATGTTATTTCAAATGCTGGGATACTAAATATCAGAAGAGTTTATCAATTCTTCTTAGACAGCCATAGAATAGAAGGCCTTAAAGGCATTATAAACCTTGTGTTTTTCACCTGCATGAGATGTACATTGATCATGTTGTTCCATGGTGTCATTTGATGTTCTGTATCCATAGCCTATAGTAGCGTAAATCTTCACATTCCAGAGTCAGACGTTTCTGTTCAAACATAAGGCACGTGGCATAGCACAGCACAGGTTAATGCATGACCTCTGTCTGTAGTGTGAGAACTGACACTTCCTGTGAAAAGACTTCATATTCCAAAATCCCTTGGTCTCTCAGTCTAGCATTGATACAGGTGCAGTAATTCGATCTAAACACAGACCAAGCAGGCAGAGCAATTAAAAGAGAGATCACCATGCAGTCTCTCATCACATTAGCACTCCCACATTTGTTATACAACACAGAGGAAATGGCAAGACCTGCATTGGTCGCAGTGTGAACAAGAAGTCACCTGTCCCTTTAGTGAATAGGGACAACCTGGGTGAATGAAAACATAGACATAGGAGTATTGATCAGCCATGATACTACAAACTGCAGCCAAAACATGTGAGCCCATCATTATAAGGTAAGGCAAACAAACAAAACAGGGCATAGAACTACACTAAAACATAGTTAAAACAACGAAAACCATTTAAAGTGTACAATGACTTTTAAATATGTCACATCCCATGAAAGCTAAAACCTCCATCAGTGAAAGGGCTACATTTAAAAGCAGGCCTTTTAGTAAAAAAATGTTCGGACTTCACCCCCCTCCCCCTATCTAAAATCCAATAAGTAAAACCTAAAAAAAAAAAAAAAAAAAAAATAGGAGAAAAAAGGTGCAATCTTCTTAATACAGACTCTGGCATTCAGCCCACTTGCCTAGGCTGAGTAGCGTTACTAATGCCAAGGCAAGTGGTCTGAAAGCCATGGTCTGTGCTAAGTATTGTCTCCTTTATTTTCCTATTCAGTTAGGGTGGGGGTTATTAGATAAGGGTTAGGTAATTTTTTACCTAAAGGAGATGTATGGCCAAAGCTTTTTTGACCATACTTCTCTTCTGGGTCGCAGGAGAGCACTTGTCTTCTCCTGTGTCCCAGAATGAGCCAACAGCGGGCTAAAGTCTGTGATGGCACAGAGACGCTCCAAGCTCTGGAAGAATCCCAACTATATGGTTGGAATCCACCCATTAAACAATGTTCCACTTAAAATATAATTCCAGCCAAAAACGAACTAAGCCTAAACCTGCTCCTAATCCATTCTAAGTCTATTCTATCTACCCCGTAAAAGGAAAGTTTCTATACTTATCTATTCTGAAGTTGCATTGGCCTGGTCATATGATCGGGTCCCAGTGCTGACTTTAGCATAGAGGAGGGACAACCAACAATGGCTGCCCCATAGTAAGCCTATGGGTGACGTCATCGCCCAGGCTCTGCAGCTGCTGTTGTTGCTCTCTACACTGAAGCGGCCACTGGAGAGATCATGTGACCGAACTGGAGTGCCTTCAAAATAGGTAAGTATAGGCATCTTTCCTTTTACAGGGTAGATACAATAGGCTTTGGATGCGGGCGAAGTAGATTTAAGCCTAGTTAGATTTTGACTGGAATTACACTTTAATGGATAATTGCAAGAGTGAACTCCTGTTAGGAGTGAGTCACGCTTGTCAATCACTAGAAGGTCGAAGAACAGGGGCCAGGCACCTAGACATTCAGTAGGATAAGCAAACAAACAGCAAATCCAGCCTAAAATGGGAGGCAGAAGGTGCTTGGTATGTTCTTTCAGTCCCTCTATGCTGCATTCTGCATGCACATGTATGAGATCTGCAATCTCTGGTAGCTCCATCAAAAACAGTAGGTAAATAATTGCTACTGCTCAAATAGAACAATCACAATAAAACCACCAGTAAAAACACATTAAAATAAATTGTTTTAAATATTTATTTGGAGCTTTTTTTCTTTTCAGTAATAAATATTTTATTCACTTACATTTTGCCTCTAATGTGCATGCAAATTTTACTTTAAAATGAGTCAATTTCCTAGCACAGTCCCCTCCCTGCATATCATAAGCCTCTTCTCAGGGGTTCCCTGAGACTTTTCAGTCTCGGGGAACCCCTGCTAAAAATGACTATGCCTACAACTCATAAAACAGTAGTGTGATGATCAGTGGAAAGAATGTTCTTTACACTTATGGACATTGGGAAGAATTACCCCATTACTGATAGCTAAAAAGATAAATGGTGTCAGTACAAACTTATCTGAGAGACAGACATTGCTAAATGCTCAAAGAACGCCTAGCTCTGGAAGAAACCTTGGGGGAGAAACCCTGCTATAGAGTGTCACTTGAGTGACAGCTCTGATTTTGCTGGGGCTGCTGATGTCACATTCAAGATGGTGGTGCCCAGAAGCATTCTTTGGGCTTTTGGATGTCTGCACAAGGGAGGCTTTTACAAGTAAATAACATGCATAACATATGTTAAATGTACATATAATATTATGGGAAGATTGTTATTAAATTATTTGTGTGGCCGCAAGGTTACTTTAAAGCAAACTACAACTGGGGTCAGGCTATGGCCATTTAAGCATTTACATAATTTTAGCAAGCAGCATATGAAGCTTTACAACAAGCCTTCACTGATCTCTGTAGCTGCAGGCACTGTGGATCAATTCTTGCATTTAAGTGCAGAAGCATTGAAGCCATTCAGATTGTTCTCTCAGCAGGTCAACTCGCTCTGCTCTGCCCTCCCAGCAGTGACTCTGCCCTCCCAGCAGTATATAGTCAGGTTGAAAAAAAACAGTCCATCAGGTTCAACCAATGAAGAAAAATAATAGAATAAAAAAATAGAAAACTTTCATATACAGACTCTTATACAGAGAGGTTAGGATCCAGAGGAAGGCATAAAAAAACATATAAAGTATGATCCAATTTGCTCCAATTGGGAAAACAAATTCCTTCCTGATCCCTGAAGGCAATTCTATATTCCCTGGATCAACAATCTCTGGAGTTATCACTTAATATAAATGTTATCCAGTTATATTTTGTACATTTAGGAATGCCTCCAACCCTCTTTTTTTATACAACCAACTGAGCTGGCCAGAACTAGTTTTTAAAGGAGTCTATTAGTGATCAACCGATATCGTTTTTATAGTGCCGATACCGATAACGATATTTTGGTCATCGGATATCGGTATCGGCCGATATTTTCGAACATGTTTAAAAAAAAATGTTTTTATTTTTTTTGCAGGTACTATTGTGGAGAGATCTGTGGGTCTAAAAGACCCCAAACCCCTCCTCTGCACTTTAAAGCATTCAAAATGCCAAGTTTGGCTGTTTTGAATGCTCACATTTTTTTTAATTTGCCGCTGAGTACCCAGAAGGGATGTTATGACATCACTTTTGGGTTTTTTAGACCCGATCAGAGCTGAATGTGAATTTGATCGGGTCTTCTCTTCAGCGGCCATGCAGGTAGGATGCACGGTGGGACCGGAGACCCGGGCAAGCCGTGGAAGGGGGCGGTAGGGGGGAGACGTCCCCTCCCACTCCTTGTAATAACAGCTGAGTGGCTCCTCAGCCGCATGGGTTGTTTTTACAAGACAGCCGACCGTCGGCTATGTACGCCGGTACTGGGGTGATGCCTCTAGCTGCAGGCATCACTCCGGTGCAAGCACTTTCCCGAAATATCTGCAATATCGGTAACCTCAGGGGCCGACTCCGATATATATCGGGGAAAGTGCATATCGGCCCCCTATATATCGGCATTGCCAATAATCGGTCGATCCCTAGAGTCTATACCACATTTTCACAGCTCTTACTGTAAAGATGCCTTAGTGACTCAGCTCTTCCTGCTACCTCCCCCAGCTGGCTCTGTATCTAAACACAGAGTAGATAGGGTTTGGGGGGGGGGGGGGGAGAAGCTGATGCCACGTTTAGTGTTTATGCTGTTTGGACATTACAGATAAATATCTCCACTGTGCCTGCAGCTGCATAGGTCATTTTAAAACTCTCCAGAATATGTAAATACTTGAATGTCTATAGGCTGCTCACAATTTACTTTGAGCTCTATATTAAGGGAAAAACTATTTGTACATTTTGATTGGTTTGATCAAAAACATATACTAACAATTGTATAACACGAGGCCCTATATTGAGCCAAGTAGACCCAGCTTTAGAACACAGACCCCCACTTTCTGACACTAAATTTGGTAAATGGAAGATCTACCGATAGCCTTCACAACCATTTATAGAAAAAATACACCACACATCCAAAAAGTTGAGTTTTCAGATATTTATATAATTTGGCTGTGCTGTCCGAAGGCTGCCACTGGAGAAAAAAGAAAACTGTGTGTATTCATGCCTATTTACGATCAAAATATTAGGTAATGTTTCTTTTTGGGCATGCACTAGTTTTTGTCCTGAGATGAATAGAGCGGGGCTTTAGTTCAATTGTTCAATGTCTCAGTTTTCTGACCTTAAAAAACATTGTCAATTTTTTTTTCATGCTTCGGTGCAATCCTATTTACCCTGCTTCACTAATTAGTCCATTTTCTGCAAATCAGATAAGCACGTTTGACCCAGTTCATTGACTTTAAAAGCAGTGAAACAAGGACACAGATGACAATCCTGAAGCTTGCACATTTAATAGGTCAGCAGTAACAGCTAGTAGTATCTATTCACATTCTGCTGGACTTAAAATAGAACTAAAGGCAAAACTTTTTTTCTTTATTTTGGATAGAGTAAGTGTCAGTGCGACCTGCTGCATCGGGCAGTGGTTCTTCTTTCTGAGCCACTTGAGTTGCTGGACGGCACCCTGCCTGATCCTTTGGACAATCCTGCCTTGTGACTTATTTCTGGTGAACATGGAAATCCTTTCTCCTTCCATGAATCTCCTGTTAAAGCCATGCCTTTGTACTTCCTGTTTGCCAAATAATTGTGCTCTCTCCAGCCAATTATATCGCTCTTGTTTATCCTGCTGCCATCCCTGCCATTATCTACCTTTGGCTTGTACCTTGACTAAGCTTCTGCTTGATCCTGACCTGCAACCACTTGTTACTAACCTTTGGTTTGTTTATTGACTATGCTTCTGCTTGATCCTTACCTGCTATATCTGCTACTGGACCTCGGCCTGCTCCTGGAAGGGTGATTCTGAGGACTGTGACCTACTACTACTACTACTACTACTACTACGCGCAGCAAGACCCATTTCACCATCAGGCGCTCTGGTGACTACCGGCTAATATTTATACCCCGCACTTCGGGTGAGCCTGTGTCATCCACCAGGGTTCGGGAGATTTTCCCTCACTTCCTGTCCTATAGTCACAACAGAAAGTGAGAGGAAATCCCTGCTTGTAACCAGACTATTGAAAGATTTCCATGTTATTCCTGTTCTGGTGACCAGTGAAAATTTGATATTTTCTTTCACTTTCAGGACAAATAGCGAGTGTGAATCTCCCTAACAGGGACACAGACTGCAATAAAAACAGGCGTTCTAATCCCTCTCCACTCTATCCAAAACTAAAAGAAAAAAAAAGTTTTGCCTTCAGTTATACTTTAAGTAAAGTAATAGAATATCCATCAGAATTGAATATGTGTCTGTTTCCTAGATAACAAGATTTTTCCTCACTTCCAGTCCTGATGATGGGGACTCAGGACCCGAAGATGAAATGAACTGCATTAAAAACTTGACAGAGGTTCTTTACTCTCCCATTGTAAAACCTCTGCAGCTGTGTAAATGAGGCATAAGGTTTGCCTGGAGTAGTAATTTAAACTGAACAAGCATTAAAAGCATTAAAAAAAACTAATCATACACCTCTGCCTCTATAAGTATTTTGGATAAATTAATTTTGAAGTTCACAACACAGTCACAGCTTTTTTTTTTAACAGAAGAGATCTTGACAGCCTGCCAGACTTCTAATATAAACAAACAGCATGTGTTTCTAAGCTATTTGTTATAAGATCTTTGAGAATTTTACATTAAAAGCAGCTAGAGAGGTCAGTGGTTGCTTGCTTTAAAGCTCATTTACTGCATGTAAATACTTTAATGTCCAAAGTATGGGCACAGATGCACTTTAAATCTAGAGATAAGACTGAAAGTTGGATCTAGAAACATTTAAAAACTCTGGAGGAGATTTACTAAAACCGGTGTACACAGAATCTGGTACATCTGTGCATGGTAACCAATCTGTTTCTAGGTTTTATTGTCACAGCTGATTTGAACAAGTTCAAGTTAGAAGCTGATTGGTTACTATGCACAGCTGCACCAGATTCTGCGTGCACTGATTTTAGTAAATCTCCGCCAGAGTGTATCATTTTCCTAGATTCAACTTTCAGCTCAGTTTTAGTAAATCTCCCCCTCTGTGTATGTCCAGAATACATTACATTTTTACAATGTAAATTACTGTTACTGATTGGAGAACTAATGGCATCCACAAAATTTTATTTATTCACAAACCATTAATTTAACAGTACCAAACACAGAATGTAATATGCATAATTGTATCTCTGTGCAGCACCCATCATGTTCAAAATAAATTATATTAAATTCTATTGATCATTGTTGGTTGTCAGAATGGCTTGGGTTGTTGTCAGAAAATGTATGCAGATCAAGAAGACACATTGCATGATTATAATAACCTAATGTATACTGAATTTCAAGTATTCTTGCAGAGTAAAGCCCCGTACACACGTAGCTATTGTCGGCCGAACAATCGGCCGTCTTTTGTCCGGTGCTGTCCTGTCGGCTGAAAAGTGCTAAAGACTGCACACGAATTTTGTCGGCCAACAACAGCCGACTGCAGAAGTGATGTCATGTGATGGTTAACTTTCCGTGTGTTTTTCTTTTCTGAGCATGCCCAGTCTTGCTAATCTGCTGTTTGTCGGCCAAATTCTGTACTGACTGGCGAACAATCGGCCGTTCTGGTGTTGGCCAATAAAAATTTTAAAGTCTGCACGCCAGATTCTGTTCGGCCAAAAATTCGCTGTCGGTTGTCGGAAGCATCATTCTAACAAGCCGACAATCGGCCAATCAGTCGGTGGCCGAATATTTACGGCCGACAATCGCTACGTGTGTACGGGCCTTTATGCTCTGCAATCAGCTTGGAGCATGAGCTCTCTGTTTGGAGAGCGCTAGTTCTGAATAAGTATATCAGAACCATTGCAACAAGACCACTGCCCCTCTCTGCAGCCTACTGCCTTGCATTGTAGGATGGGGCTGGAAGTAATTAAACCCATAACTGTGACATTTACTCTGTAACTTTTTGTATATTTAAAGTATAGGGATGGGCGAGCGCACATTGCTTTCCGTTTAAAGCAGTATATTTCAGTGCATTAGTGTACAATTAAGGCAGTATATTTCAGTGCATTATATGCCGTTTAATGCAGTATAGTTCAGTGCGTTAGTGCACGTTTAACCACTTAAGAACCAAGCCTATTTCTGACACATATTGTTTACAAGTTAAAATCAGTATTTTTTGCTAGAAAATTACTTAGAACCCCCAAACATTATATATATATTTTTATTTTTAGCAAAGACTCTGGAGAATAAAATGGCAGTCGTTGCAATATTTTATAACACATGGTATTTGCTGCAGGCATCACCCCTGTACAACCACTTCCTCAAGCCGAACTACAGGTACGTCGGTTTGCGGGAAGTGGTTAACACAGTATATTTCAATACATTATGTGCTGTTTAATGCAGTATATTTCAGTGCATTACTGCATGTTTAACACAGTATATTTCAGTGCCTTAGTGCATGTTTAACGCAGTATATTTCTGTGCATTACTGCACGTTTAATGCAGTATATTTCTGTGTTACAGCACATTTAGCACAGTATATTGCAGTGCGTCAGTGCAGTTTTACTGCAGTATATTGTAGTGTGTCAGTGGAGTGTGTCTGTGTACACCACTTTCTATTGATTAAAGTGCATCCACGTACACATTTCCACATCTTTATTACATTTTGTTAATAAGCACCCCCCCCCCCATCATGTCTGGGAGGCCAACAAGGAGACTCAAATATTCCCATGGCACTGTGAGGGGGCCAGCAGCGTATTTGTCCTCAGGCAGGGAATCATTTCTATAGGCATGGAGGAGTCAGCTGAGTTATTTGAACACAGCGTCAGCCACTTGCTCCATAACAATGCACAGCCATTACTTGATTCAGATGTTGGTTCTGAGGATGAGGAAGGTAAGAACATGAGCCTACAGAGAGGGGAGAACACTGGTACACCAATTGTCAGTCATGTTTCCTCAGCCGCAGCGTATTGCCAAGTCGTCTCCAGTGGTAAGGAAGATGGAGGAGATGATGATGATGAGGTCACTGATGCGACTTGGGTGCCGTATAGAGCAGAGGAGGAAAGTTATGGGTGAGACACAACCCCAACGAGACAGCCATCTTGAAAGAGTAGAGAGCAGCCACTCTATTCTATCACATTGCGGAGATGGTATCTCCTGGGTCACTTCCAACAGCTCAGCTGTCTGGGCCTTTTTTTAGCACATGTAAAGCTGATTGCACTATTGCAATTTGCAAACTTTGTCTTAAGCACATCAAGCGGGGCTAAAACACCAGCTATTTGGGTACCACATGCTTGATTAGGCATTGAACCTTCCACCCCTCAGCCCATTGACAAGAGCACCTGAAAGCCACACATAAGGGACACAATTCTGTTCCTCCTCCTTACTCACCTTAGTCTACCCCCGCTATACCTCATGACCTCTCAGTAGCCTCTACTGACAGGGATGATGGTTAGGGATGGGAGAACGGTTTGGCCCAAGTATGAGTTCGGTCCAACATTGGCTGTTCACCCGTTCGTCGAACACCCGAATTATTGGAGTGCTCGACCATTTATTCGGCATGCCGAATGACCACAATGCACTGCGTCTCCGTACAGTGCATTGGAAGCCCTGATTGGCTAAAGCAATGAAAGCTTTGCCCAATCAGGACACGGAGAACTGTCAGAGCCATGATTGGAGAAAGTAATAATGAATCTATCCAATAATGGCTCATTGCTCTAAGTCCCAATCCACACTATAAAAGTATTCTTTCAATAGCGGCCATTTGTAGTGTGATATCGGCATGGAGAGAGATAGAACAGGTTGCTACTACAGAGTTAGTGTGCTATTCTGATTATATTGTCAGAGTAGAATATCAGTTTAGTGTGAACCTAGTAAAAGTTTGGTCAGCGTGAGTGTAGTGCGACCATTTATTTTTACTTTAGTGTCACTTTAGTGTGAATCTAGTGATGGTTCAGTCAGTGTGAGTGTAGTAAACGTTCATTTTTACTTTAGTGTGAATCTAGTGATAGTTCAGTGAGTGACCATTCATTTTTACTTTAGTGTCAGTTTTTATTGTCAGGGCAGGTTTACTGCATTATAGTTCAGTGAGTTAGTGCACATATAAAGAAGTATATTTCTGTGTGCTACTGCACGTTTAACGCAGTATATTTCTGTGCATTACATGCCGTTTAACGCAGTATATTTCTGTGCATTACTGCACGTTTAATGCCGTACTGTATATGTCTGTGCATTAGTGCACGTTTAACACAGTACAGTATATTTCAGTGCGTTACTGCACATTTAACCCAGTACATGGCACTGAGTTTCATGGCATTTAACGCAGTATATTTCAGTGCGTTAGTGCACATTTAACACAGTATATTTCAGTGCGTTACGTGCCATTTAATGCAGTATATTTTCTGTGCATTGGTGAATGTTTTATGCAGCATATTTCTCTGCATTACTTCTATCCAAAGTCTGCGGAAGAGACACCAGAATTTATCCCAAAAATCTCTTATCTTGTTCCCAGTGCGCTACATTGTGGCCTCATCATACAGACTGACTCCCCAAGCCGTTGTTTACAAAATAAAGAAAGCTTACAGGGACAATGTCCTTTTTTTGGCTTTATAAATGCAATTATTGCTGCAGCTGCTTCTATATACAGTACAGATGTGCCACTTTACAGGTAGACTAAGGGGACCCCCCAGGCACTATACTAAAAGGAAGTTTTCATTTTTATTGTTATTTCTCATTTTTATGCTTTCACTTTAAGCATCAGGAAATCACTGTTCATTTAAAAATAATGTTTTTTACAAACTTTTTTTCCATTGATACATGTTCCCCAGGGCAGTACCCAAACCCCCATAACCATTGTATGCCCAATTACTTGCATATAAGCCTTCAAAATGGGCACTTTTGATTTTTACAGTTTTAGTCCCATAGTCTTCAATGGAATTCGTTATTCAGTTCCAAACTTTTGCAGTGTTCGAAGGTTCTGGTAGAAACCGAACAGGGGGGTCGTTCGGCTCATCCCTATTAACGTATAATTAAAGGCGAAAATGTTTTATGTTTTGGATAGAGTGGAGAGGGATTAGGACCCCTGTCGGGTTTTTATTGTTATCTGTGCCCCCATTAGGGAGATTCATGCTCTATTTTTGTCCTGTTTACCATTATCATTGAAAGTGAAAGTAAAGTAAATCCCAAATTTTGGGATGTCCCCAGAAAAGTAATAGAGGGGAAATCTTCCAATGGAGACACTAATTATGGTGATCTGAGGGTCCCCAAGGTATTCTCTTAATTTGCAGGGGCTTTTCACTTCCTATTTGGCAATGAGGCAGTAAGTGTGGGGAAACAGATGACAAAAAAAATTTGACAGGGGTTTTAACCCTTGCTCTATCCAAAATAAAATGGTGAAAATATTTTTGGTCCCTTTGCAGATTATGTAAGTTTGCCCACTTACAAAGAAATAAAGGGTCTATAATTTTTATCATTGGTGTATTTTTTTAAATGTTATGTTAGACACAGAATATCATCCAAAAATCCAGAAAAAACACATATTACTAATGTTATAAATGGAGTTGCAGTTCAGTGAGTAAAATAGGTATTTGACCCCCAAGCAAAACATGACTGAGTACTTGGTGGAGAAACCTTTGTTGGCAAACACTGAGGTAAGACATTTCTTGTAGTTGGTTACCAGGTTTGCACACATCTCAGGAGGGATTTTGGTCCACTTTTCTTTACGCAATCTTCTCTAAATCCTTAAGGTTTCTTGGCTGTCATTTGGCAACTCAAAATTTCAGCTTTTTCCATACTTTTTCTATAGTATTAGGTCTGAGGACTGGCTAGGCCACCCTATGACCTTAAAGTGCTTCTTCTTGAGCCACCACTTTGTTGCCTTGGTAGTGTTTTTTGGGTCATTGTCATGCTGGAAGACCCATTCACGACCCATCTTCAGTATTCTGGCTGAGGGAAGAAGGTTCTCGTCCAAGATTTTACAAAACATGGCCCCGTCTATTGGCCCCTCAAAGCGGCAAAGTCAGCCTGTATCTTTAGCAGAGACACACTCCCAAAGCATCATGTTTCCACCTCCTTGCTTGACTGTAGGAATGGTGTTCTTAGGGTCATAGACAGCATTTTTCTTCCTCCAAACACGGTGAGTCGAGTTGATGCCAAAAAGCTCAGTTTGGGTCTCATCTGACCACAGCACTTTCTCCTAATCCTTCTCTGAATCATTTAGATGTTTACTGGCAAACTTCAGATGGGCATGTACATGCACCTTCTTGAGAAAGGGGATCTTGCGGGCGCTGCAGAATTTCAATTCATGGCAGCATATTGTGTTATTTATTTTTTTTTTTTTGGGTAAACGTGGTCCCAACTGCCTTGAGATCATTCACAATCTCCTCCCATGTAGTTCTTAGCTGATCCCTCACTTTTCTCCTGATCATCCTTACCCAATAAGGCAAAATCTTGCATGGAGCTCCAGACTGAGGGCGACTTATTATTTTGTTTTTATTCTTCCTTTGCGAATAATCGTTTGACAGTTGTCTCCTTCTCACCAAGCTTCTTGCAGATAGTCTTGTAGCCCATTCCAGCCTTCTGCAGATCTACAATCTTATCTCTGACATCCTTTGACAGCTCTTTGGTCTTGTCCATGTTGGGGAGGATTAAATGGAAGAAAGAGATTCTGTGGAAAGGTGTCTTTTATACACATTATGAGTTGTTGTTAGAAGCACCTTCTTAAATGGACAGCACTAATCTTTGTACCACATGGGCACATACTGTAGCCAGTCTGTGGGAGCCAGAATTATTGTTGTTTGGTAGGGGATCAAATACTTATATCACTGAACTGCAACTCTATGTATAACATTTGTATCTAGTTTTTTTCTGGATTTTTGATGGATATTCTGTCTCTATAATTTAAAATACACCTATGATAACAATTATGGACCCTTCATTTCTTTGTAAGTGGGCAAACTTCCAAAATCTGCAGGGGATCAAATAATTATTTTCCCCACTGTATTTCTTTTTTTTTAACCAAACAAACGTTTATTGAGTTAAGCACTGCATATAAACATACAATAAATGGTATCGTCAGAACGTTGCATAAGTACAATATCACGGAGTCAAATATTTCAATAATACACACTGTGCAAAGGGCATGGTTATAACAATAAAGGAAAAACAGGGAAATAATATAGCACTACCGTGGCAGAATAGGATTAGAAACTCCAGCATGGTAAAACATAGCATGGGCCATGGGCGCGGGCTCCGCGGAACAGTTGCATCATAAGGACACAGGTAAAAGACACCCACCCCCTCCTACGACTCGCACGTGTCGGGGGCCTCCAGCCACCTATCCCATATCTTGTTGTACCTCTTGGGGCATCCCCTATTAACATACATGACCTTCTTAAAGGGCAGGGTGGCACCAACTGCCGCCTTCCAAGCCGATAGGGAAGGGGGTGTAGACTGCATCCACTTCAGGGCTATCATTTTTCTAGCTGTGAACAAGGTTTCCCGGAGAAATTGAGTCATGTGTTTGTCTGCGTCAACCTCAGGAAATATCCGGAGGAGGCACAATTTGGGGTCCAGTGTGGTCGGGCATCCCATGCGGTCATGCAGGAACTGGCCAACCTGTGTCCAGAACCCCTGCACAGCCGGGCAGGACCAGATCATATGACCAAAAGTGCCCGGGGAGTGAGAGCACCTCGGGCACGCCGAGGAGCGGGAGGAATCAAAGTGAGCAAGCCGCACAGGGGTGAGATACGATCTGTGGGTAATATAAATTTGAGTGAGCCTATCCGACAACTTGGGAGAGACCAGAGTGCAGGCCTCCAGAGCCTCATCCCACTCCTCATCCTCCAGCTCCCCAACATCGCCCACCCACGGCTCCCGCAATCCGTATGCCAGCTCAGTCACCCGTTTAGAGCCTAGCATTTCATACAGCAATGAGATAAGTTTACGGTGCTCCTGTCCCCTAATCACATCTAAAATGTCAACCGATGGTGGGGCAGGGATCACAGGGGTGAATTGTCCTCTCAGGGCATGGGATAACTGTAAATAATAAAAATACATGGAGTCTGGGAGTTGGAATTCCTCCCGGAGCAGGTGAAAGGACTTGACAGACCCGTCAGACACAACATGCGATAACAGGTAAATATCTTTACGTATCCATATCTCAGGGTTAGGGATAAGAAGGAGCTCCGGGAGCTGACGGTTATACCACAACGGCGTCATGGAATGCAAAGTCGCATCCCCGGTTCTAGACATCGCCAAGTCCCAGACCCGCCTGTGATGAAAAGAAAGACTGCCCCGAGGAGCCACGGATACAGACCCCGCGACACCCCGAAGTATATCACAGAACGGGTGGGGGAGCCGCAACTCCCGACCCCTGCAGACCATTGCCATATACCTGCTCGAGTCCTGTTTGTCCAAGTGAAAGAAGTGCGACAATTGGGCTGCCAGATAATATCTTGCCAGCTCCGGAACTGCCATACCCCCCAACCTAGTGGGTTTTTGAGTGTGTTTCCAAGACAGCTTGTGTCTAGAGGAGCCGCAAATAAATGACCTCAACAAGCTCTCCAGAGTCATAAAATATTTGTATGGAATGTATATTGGGGAGTGCCACAACAGGTATAGGATCTTGGGAAGTAGGATCATCTTCACCAGGCCCACCCTGCCCATAACCCCCAGTGGTAGCCGAGCCCAAACTTGCATCTTGTCTTTAACGAGGTCAAATAGCGGTTCAATGTTTAACGGTATGAAGTCTGGAAGGGACCTTGTCACCCGGACCCCTAGATGTTTAAATTCCGCCACTCGCGACAAGGGAAGCGACGCCTGATCAGCCCCTGGGGGGAAACTGTCCAAAGGAAGGATGAGGGATTTGTCCCAATTAACCGTCAAGCCAGAGAATTTCCCAAACTGCTGTATGATCCGTAGGGCACACCGTAACGAGGATCCGGAGTCCGCCAGGTATAAGAGCATGTCATCCGCGTATAATCCAACGCGCTCCTCCAGGTCACCCCGGCGGAGCCCCCGGATACCGGGGTCCGCTCGAAGGGCCATGGCAAGAGGCTCAACAGCCAGGGCATACAACAGTGGGGAAATGGGGCAGCCCTGTCGCGTACCACGGGAAAGAGGAAACGACCTAGATGTCCAGCCATTGGCCACTACTCGAGCTCGGGGTTGACTGTACAACACGGTAAGCCATCTAATGAACCTCGGGCCAAACCCAAACTTACGTAGGCACTGCCACAGGTACGACCACTCGACAGAGTCGAAGGCCTTAGCGGCATCTAATGTCACGACAACCCTGGTACCAATACAGTCATGAGGGGCTTGTAGGTTCATAAACAAACGCCTGGTGTTAAAGGCCGTATTTTTGGCCGGCATAAATCCCGTCTGATCAGGGTGCACAAGGGATAGAATTACCTTGTTGAGTCTGAGGGCAAGCACTTTAGCCATGATTTTCACGTCGCACTGTAACAGCGATATGGGCCTATAGGATTCCGGATACTGGGGGTCCTTACCAGGTTTAGGAAGCAGAATGATCAAAGCTTCGCACATCGAAGCAGGGAGGGAGCCCAACTTAAAGGCCGCCTCGAACACCGCGAGCAGATGGGGGGCCAATGTCTCAGAGTACTGCGCGTAAAATTCAACAGGGAGACCGTCGGATCCCGGGGGCCCTAGCCCTGGCAAAGCAGAAAATGGCAGAGACTATTTCATCCTGAGAAATCGGGGCCTCGAGCACAGCGACCTGTTCAGGAGTCAGTATGGGAAAATTCAGGGTATCCAGCAGAGCGGCCAATTCCATGGGGTCATAGTCCACCCTGGAGGAGTAGACCTCACCAAAATAGGAGGCAAACAGTTCTGCCACAGCCGCGGGGTCCGAAGAGTCCCCCAGTACCGAAGGATGAAGCGTGATCACCACAGGCGGTCTGGAGTCCATGTGCGCCAGATATGCCAGCAATTTACCCGACCGTTCACCGTGCTCAAAAACGCGCTGTCTGCTAAAAAACAATTTATGATTGGCACGCTCCTGGAACATCTGGTCCAGAGCCCTAGTCCTCAGTTTAAGTTGGGCAAGTCCGTCAGGTGTAGGAGAGTTAGCATATTCAGCCTCCAGTTCGGCCAGTTGTCGTTCGGCCGTGCACAGGTCAGTCCGCGACGCACTGCGATGGCGAGCTATGCGCGATGACAACAACATACGAGCGTGGCCCTTGAAGGTCTCCCACACAGTCAGAGTGGGGGCGGTATCAACGTTAGAACTGAAGAAGAAGTCCCACTCCCTTGTTAATGAATCAATGTCTGGAACAGTCTTGAGCCAAAAGGGGTTCAGGCGCCAATGTCGCTGGGGGGGAGCAGTGAATGGAGACAGGGTCATCATATACGGGGTGTGATCCGAGAGCAGGTCCAAAACGGGCAGTCATAAGTCTGGGCAGGAGGGCCTGGGAGATCCAAATGCTATCTATCCTAGACATGGTGGAGTGGGATGCTGAGAAGCACGAGTAGGCCCGTGCAGTGGGATGTAAGGATCTCCATGTGTCAAGGAGATGACAACTAGTCAATGTTCTGTGAAAGCGCGTGGGCCTATCTGGATAAGGCGGGGAGCCAGGCGCACCCACCCGATCCAGATATGGGTTGGAGACCGTGTTAAAGTCCCCCATCCATATTGCAGGGACTGAGGGGTACCTCGCTAAAAATGTCAGGCCTTCATTCAGAAGGGTAGTGCTAAAGGGAGGAGGAAAGTACCAAGCTAGTAAAAGCACATCATGCCCCCCTATAGCCCCAGCGACAAATACAAATCTGCCCAGGGGGTCCGTCACCACCTCTCTCACCGCAAAAGCCACAGACCGAGAGACGAGCAACGTCACACCCCTAGAATGAGACGAGTGGGAGGCATGGAAGGACCAGCCCACCCACGGTCTGCGGAGAGCCCCAAGCAGGGTGCCCTCCAGTGCGTCTCCACCAGTGCAATAACATCCGCCCTCTGTTCCTTCAGGTAAGACAGGATGACTGTTCGCTTGACCTTGTCTCGGATGCCTCGCACGTTCCACGTGAGAAAAGTCAGCCCTGCCATAGCATCAAGGGAGAGAGGGTATATTAAGGCACAGGATGGCAACTGGACTCCACGGCAAGCATTAACCGCGCCCGCCGCCCATGGCTCAGGACACAGCAATTCAATCTAGCAGCATGAACAAATAAAGCAGTGTAAATAAATGGTTGTGAACAGTGTACACAGCATAACTCAACAAACAAAAACATAAACCCCCACCCCCCACCCAGCCCAACACACACCCCAACCAGTGTGGGCATCAATCCCGAAACAACAAAGTCCATGGGCAGCGGCGACCAACAGGCCCGAGCGACCTCACCAAAAGGCGAGGCCTCCCGGGACCAGCCAGATCCCCGCATGCCCATGAGGCCTCCCGGCTAGAAGGCAAAACAAAGAAACAAAATCCAAATGAGTCCATGGCGGTCAGGCAGACAAGTAAAAGAGAAAAAGGGGGGGGGGGAGGAAAAAGAAAGGGGGGGAAAAACTGGAGTCTGATGAAGCATTTAGACAGAAAATAGACCAGGGGTACCCCCCGAGGGGGTACAGTCCAAAGGCATGAAGCAGGCACTGGACCGGGGAAGGCCCCAGCCCAAATGTCCAGGGCACAAAGGATATGAGCGGGGGGACCCAAAGATAGGCCACAGGGGGACACATCAGGCTGAAGTTCGTGCAGTCATCCTGGGGATACAGGGGCAGGGAAGGGTCAGCAAGGGCAACACTCACGGCAGACGATCCAACCAGGCTATTGCCGCGTCAGGGTCTTCAAAAAAATGCACTCTGTCCTCACCAACCACCGGCAGCCTGGCAGGATACAGCATTGCGTATTTGAGGTTGCGGGTCCTGAGACGGCGCTTGACCTCCCCAAACTGACTCCGCTGTTTCTGGACTTCCGCCGAGAAGTCCGGGAACGCCATAACATGATGGTTGTCCAAGGGGATATTCCCGCGCTCCCTGGAGAGCCGTAGGACCGCGTCTCGGTCCCTAAAGTTCATAAACCTGGCAATAAAGACCCGGGGTGGGGCGCCTGGGGGTGGTTTCTTCGCTGGCATGTGGTGCGCCCTTTCCACGACAAACGCCTGGGAAAAAGCCTCTCGGCCATATGATTTCACCAGCAGGTCTTCCAAAAAGGTGGCAGGGGAGGACCCCTCCACAGCCTCCGGTAATCCAATAAAGCGAACGTTGTTACGTCTGGCTCTGTTCTCCAAATCGTCCTGTTTATGTAACAAATATTGGATGCCCCGTGCAGCCTGCTCCGCTGCGTTCTGAATGGGGGGTAAATCGTCCTCCACCCTGGATATGCGTCCCTCCGCCTCGGTCGTCCTGTCACGCAGTTTCTGAAAGTCCTGCCTGAGAAAGGAGATATCGATCTTAATCTCCTCTATCTTCGTGGTCAGGGACGCCTTACAGTCCGTAATGGCAGCCAGAATGACCGCTTGGTCCGTGGCCTGCTTTGCGGGAGCAGAGTGGGACGATCCGCCATTTTGGGCCTCCATGCTCCCTTCCTGGCGCCAGAATTTCTCCAGCTTTGCCGCCGCTTCCGAGGGCCGTTTCGGCGGGGACATGAGCAGGGCTGGGTGGCGCTAGCGTCCGGTGACCGGAGGTGAGTTTACCGCTTGAGAAAGTATGCACAGGATCAATGTAACGGAGATCAGCCGGGAGAGCCTCTCTAACACACGTCTGCTCACATGAGTCTTCAGGCCACGCCCCCCCCCCACTGTATTTCTACTTTAATACATCTAGCTAATACGAAACGTCAACTGGGTTAAAAGGGAATGTCTAGTGAATTGGTATAGGTTTTGTTCAAATGCTGTCACTAAGCCTTCCATCCTGTTGATGCATCAATAAGTATAAAAACCAGCTTCAAAATGTGTAATGTTCTTTGTCATGTTCCTTTTTTTGTTCTAAAAGAGGACCCAAGCCTGACCCATCACTGACATTCCCAGGTGAGTCCCTCTACCTGATGTTACATAGTTACATCATTGGTAAGGTCAAATAAAGACATAAATGAATCCAGTTTAACCTGTGCAGGTGTGGATGTATGAGTGTGTGTATATTGCATTTGATAAGATGCCCATCTAAAAGTTTTTTCTTTAAATTACTGACACTTCCTGCTGACACCACCAATTGTAGAAGAGAGTTCTACGTCATTGCCACTCAGTAAACAGTAAATGAGGTCCTCAAGTCCGCTTATTAGCTTTGTCACCCTTCTTTGGGCTCTATTCAGTTCCAGCACATCCTTCCTGAGGACCGGATAGCAGAACTGGACGGCATATTCAAGATGTGGCCAAACCAGAGTTTTGTAAAATTGAAGAATTAAAGTTTTATCTCTTGAGTAAATATATTTTTAATGCATACTAATAGTCTGCTGGCTTTTTTTGCTGCAACTTGGCATTGCATGCTATTGCTAAGTCTGCGGTCTACTAGGACCCCCAGATCCTTTACCGTCCTTGATTCCCACAGAGGACCCCCCCCCCCCCCCTAGGGATTCATATTTTTAGCCCCAAATGTATTACTTTACATTCATGAGTACTAAACTGCTTTGCCGTGTAGTTGCCCACCCCTGTATTTTATCGAGGTCTTCTTGTAAAGTTGGTATATCCTGTTGTGAAGTTATTACCATGATTAGTTTTGTATCATCAGCAGACACTGAGATTGAAATATTTATTCCAACCTCTATATCATTTAGGTACATGGTAAACAGAATTGGGTTACCCCGCTCATTCAGAAGATAAGCTATTTATCACCACCCTCTGGAGGCACAGCTGTAACCAGTTTTCTATCCAAGTACATATACTATCATCAAAGCCAACAGACCTCAATTTGTAAATTAAGCATTTATGGGGTACTATATCAAATGCTTTGGCAAAGCGCAGATACACTACATCAATAAACCTTCCTCTATTCAAAATATAGCTCCCCATAGAATGTTCAAAGGTTGATCTGGCAAGAACGATTCTTCAATAAAACATGCTGGTCACTACTAATGATACTATTCTCATCAGAAAATTCTTGGATGTAGTCCCTTATCATCCCCACCAATATTTTACATGCTATTGATGTTAGACTGACTGGCCTATAGTTTCTGCGGCAAGGTGGCTCGGCTACACCAACCAACGTAACTTCAGAACTGATTAGTCATCGGGTCTAGGTCAATGATTTTTGGCATGGACCTGGTGATCAGTTCTGACCAATTGCAGAACGTCCTGTGCCTGTGCAATGTAAACACAGGCACAGGAAATAATGCAATCTTCTCTTCTGGAGCCCTTTTCGGTTCCAGCGTGATAGAAGAGAGCATCAGACAGTACACAAGCACTACACTGACACCAGTACACATAGGCACACATTTAACCCCCTGATCCCCCTCAGTTAACCCTTTCACTCCCTGTCACAGTGTCACTATATACAGTATACAGATAATTTACTGATCACTGTATTAGTGTCCCTTGTGACTTCAGTTAGTGTGAGTTAGTGGTAGTTAGAGGCAGTCCAAGATAGGTTTAGGGTACCCACCATACTTCCCATAATAAAGATTTAACCACCTGTTCAACCCCAGTTAACCCCTTCATTGCCCTGTTACAGTGTCACTATTATAGTGTACAGATCATTCTCTGGTCACTGTATTAGTGTCACAGGTGACATCAGTTAGCGTTAACGTTAGTTAGCATCAATAAAGGACAGCGTCAGATTTCCTGCTGCATAATTTATAATAGATTTTAACTCTTTGATTGCCAGTGACACACACACACACACACATTGAACGGATCAATATCTTTGATCTGATCAGAACTATACTAGGGTCCCCAATAGTTTAGTATAGTGTTCCCAAAACACAGCGTTAGCAGGATCAGCACGGACACCTACCAGCACCTGTGTTTAGCCCCTCTGCCCATCCCCCAGGAAGTGCAGTATCAGCAGATTACTGCCATTTCCAATACATAGCACACTAAACCGCAGCCTTAGCAGAGTCAGGCCTGATCTCTGCTAACACTAGCAGATACATTTTTTTCAAACAGTCCTTGACAACCAGGTGCTTTATTACCTGTAAATCACACTAGGTACCTATAACTTTTGTTGGCCAAAATGTCCAAAACGACATACAATAGTGATGAGGCCTACACAATGCTGAGCATGACAGATGAGAGGGATGGGGAAGCCTCACTGTCAGAATCAGGCTCAGTATTCGAACCTGTAGAGAGCAGTGGCACCCTGACAGATAGCTCTGACGACAGAATAGTGGTCCCTGCTAAGGTCAGGCGTACCCAGCCCCGTTCTTCTGTTGCTGAGGTGCAACAATCGCAGGGTTCTTGTATGCAGCAGAGTGTCGGTACTAGTGCAGCTCAACCTCCTGGTGGACTGGCAAGCACCAGCTGCCTAGTACATCCTGGTCATAGTCAAACCAGCACTGCAGTAACACTTGATGATGTGGCGAGTCCCAATAGTGCAGTTCAAGCTGGTGCGGTGGCTAGCACAAGTAGTGTCCTGCAGCCACCAATAATTTGAAGATAGGCCCGTAGAGGGGTTCACCTTAAGAGTGGAGCGCTGATTTTTTGCTTTTCAATATTACTGGGATATGTGGTGACACTACCAAATCGGCTGCTTTCTCTGTGGTGTTCCACGATTGTCTTCATTTATTTTCTTCAAGATCCAGGGTGTCGTTTACCTTATTTTAGCGCACAAGTTTGTTATATTAAAATCGGCTGTTTCCACCTGAATTCTGGGTTGGCCAGTGAATGGGGGAAGTACGGGTGCTGCAGAAGTGGTGGGCACCCAATCAGGATTTAAATAAAAGAGAGAGAACAGAGCAGTGCCACCTGAGTGTAGTAATAAAACAATCCTTTATTGGCATAAAAGATAATGCACTCACATGAGTGATAGGAAAGCAGGCTTTACTGCAAGTCATCCGATCCACTGCAGGGGAGGCAGGAGAGGTGTAGACAGCCCTGGGTCCTGGCTGTGTCAGTGGCTTCTGGCACTTCCTGGTGTCCTGTCGGCGTCACAGCTTCTCCCTCATCACATCCGGTGGAAGCGTGGTGGTGCTAGCATTCGAGGCATGTGTGCCCCTTCGTCAGGCATTCAGCCAATCAGGATTTGCAAGCACATCAGAATGGACACTTACTAGAAAGCAGTAGTGTCACAGCAGAAAAAAACACAGCCGCTGATGCGGCGAGTTCCGATGTTTCCGGTCTCGGCCGAAGACCGGAAGTGACGTCAACACAGCTTGTTGTAAGATCCTGGTACTTTCAGTATCTTTCTAGCCTCTTACTTCCGCATTGCGTTCCACCATTCAGGTAGGTGGAACGCATATAGCTGCATGTCTCTTTAACATCTGATGACGTCATCACTAGGCGCCGCTCTGAGCTGCTATTTCAACCGACGCTGTGCACTCACAAGGTGTTCGTGCAACTGCTCGTTATACATCCCTGTCTGACGCTGCCGAATCCTCCAGCTATCTTCCTATACCTGGATTGACCGGAGCCTCGCTACCTGATCCTTTACCTCGCTTACCAGCTAGTGATAAGTACCCCGCAGGGGATCCCTTCCTATCAAGTCACATGCTATCTATTCTTGCATATTAAGAACTGTTGCTAAACTCTAGGATATATGCACTACAATATCTATCACCTGCATCGTTACCTAGATTGCTAGCTCTTGAGCCTACTACCACCTGTAACTTATAGCCTTGCATTAACTTAGCATCTCCTGTACACTTCATCTGCTATCCCCTACCACCTGTATTTGTACATGATTGCTAACCCTCCTGCATACTATCTATCACCATCTGCTATCGCTCCTGCAACATTACTACCTGAGTGCCTATCATTAATTGCTATCACTACTCAAGCCTATCCCTTCAGTATATCACCTCAATACTATTGCATAGATATCTATCACTCCAGCAACATCTTATCTGAGTGTTTGTCCAAAGAGAGAGAGAGAGGGCCAAGCGCCGATCTAAGTGTAGCAATATGGGCAATTTATTGGACACACAAGAAGAATCTTACTCACAAAGGATGTATAAAAGCAGGCATCTTAAAAGCAGTGGGGGGTCTCTGAAGTCACATCCAGGGTGGGCTGTCCAGTCAGGCTGTAGCGCTGATGCTGTAGAGGGTAAGCGGCGATCTCCTGTTGCGAGGCAGGGGACGTGCTGATCCTCAGCGGTGGTGATGTAGCGTGGACCCGCCGGTCGGATTGCCGTGACGTCACTTCCGAGACACCAGGGAAATAGAACGGCGACGCGTTGCGGAGCTCCGCTCCTTCTTCAGGCCGTGCAGGGGCCATTTTGGATGTGGTATTTATTCCAGTAGTGCGGAGGACAAATTACAGGGGCTCAGGAGGGACAAAATTAGGAGAAAAGCGAACCGGCAAGGGAATGTTAGTGGCGAACAGAGAGTGTGAGACTAGGAAAGAGGAGGATAACGTGGATGTCTGGGAGGGGGAGGGGAGGGAAAGGAGAATAGGGGGAGGGGTGAAAAGTGCATGTGCTGAATGGAGTGGATTATGGCAGCAGAAAAAGAGGAGGGGGGGGTTTGGGGGGGTGGATTGTCTTTGTAAGGAAGGGCAAGGTGTGTGGAAAATCTTGTACAAAAAAGGAATTGCCTGTATACATGTCTGTATATGCAAGTAAATGTATGGAGAAACGCATATGGTAGAGGCATGCATGTATATATAAAAAAACACACATGTATATGTATAAATAAGTAAAAAACAAATGTTGTGTTAAAAGGTACAATAAAAAAGGGTACAATAAAAAAGGGGGTACAATAAACAAATGTATAAGATTGCTAAATATAATGGAAATAATAAAATGGCAATGGTCAAAAACCATATATGTATGTATTCACACGCGCATATAGAAAAAAGAGGGATATGCGTATGTATATGCATACACACATGCTCCAATGGACGCAGATCATGATCACTTGGTTGTTAGGTTGTATATCTGAGTGTTTGTGTATGTGCATACTGAAGCGGGCTGAGCCACTATGATGAGTAAGGAGAGTTGGATAAGGTGATTCAACACATCTCTACAAGACTACTGAGTGGAAATTCTGCAGCTGCAAATCCAGTTCACTAAATCAAACCCCAGAGCGTTACACTTGTCCCTTATGGACATTATGCACTTTATGTAGCAATACTGCACTTTATATATCCACTTTATTTATTCACTATTTAAATTTACACTGATTACACTGATTTTCACCACCTATTTTAATACTTATTTTGATGGTTTATCACTGAATACTTTTTTAAAAATTTTGCATTTATTTATTGCCACTGAATATTGTATTTATTTTACGGATGGTTTATCACTGAATATTTTCACCGCATATTCACATATTTTTGACATTCATTATTTATTTATTTCATTTTTACATTTATTTTAAGTAGAACTTCATCTTGATCTATTGTTTGTATCACCGTTCACTTTACTTCTGTGCTTTAGGATATCTCTGGAGTTTTTAATTACTGTGATTGGAATTTTTAGATCTAAATTAGTCCCTATTGAATTTTATGGAGTATTGATTTTAGATCTTCCCTCCTTTTATGCATTCTGCTGTTTTTAGAATCATCTAGTTTTATTTTTGGTATTGATATAGCCAGAGGGGTTCACCTTAAGAGTGGAGCGCTGATTTTTTGCTTTTCAACAGCCGATTTTACTCCCCTTGGTGTTTATGAGCTGTTCTTCTGTACAGATCTATTGTGGACCAAAGCAATATATATATATTATATGCCAATCAATTCATCGCCGCAAATCCAAATATGAGCCTTGCCAGAGAAGTTGCATGAAAACGTATCACTGTTTCTGAATTAAAAACCTTTCTGGGCCTATCCCTCCTTTGGGCATTACTAAAAAGAGTGAGTTGCGGTCATATTGGTCCACTGACCCAAATCATCATATACCCATGTTCTCTGCTGCCATTGTCAGGGCTAGATATGAGCAAATCTTGTGGATCATGCACTTCAGTGACAATGAACTCTGTCATCCTCGGGGTGACCCTGGATATAATCAGCCTGTCAGTGCTCAGACCATATGCATCACACTGCAACACATTGGTCTGCATGGCTGCCATCCCAGAAGGAAGCCTCTTATAAAGATGATGCACAAGAAAGCCTGCAAACAGTTTGCTGAAGACAAGCAGACTAAGGACATGGATTACTGTAACCATGTCCTGTGGTCTGATGAGACCAAGATAAACCTATTTGGTTCCGATGGTGTCAAGCGTGTGTGGTGGCAACCAGGTGAGAAGTAGGGATAATCGAACTTTTGAAAAGTTTGGTTCGGCCAGAACATCCGAACTTCCCGAAAGTTCGGCCCGGATTTCAGAACCCTATTGAAATCAATGGGACCCGAACTTCGGTAATCAAAAAACACAATTTTTAAGCCCTAAAACCCAATAAATGCCCCTAAAAAGTGCCTAGGGTTCTGGGTCATGCCCCATTAACTATTAATCACACAAAAAAAAAGTTCTTAAAAATTGTCATTTTTGATAAAAAAGCCAATTATTGAAAAAATTAAAAAAAAAAAGAGAGATTTTTTGATTTTGACTTTGGATTTAGTATCTGGGGGATCTAAAAGGTGTACATAGGAAGTTTCAGCTCTGTAGCATGTCCAGAACCATAAAAAAAAAGATTGTTTGTATTAGAACACTTTCAGATCACCAATATGGTTTCTCGCTTTGCACAGCACCTTACCGCTTTAATAGCAGGCATTTTTTTGGGTTCTTTGGAGTCAGAAAAAACATCTGAAAGTGTTCTAATACAAACAATCTTTTTTTTTTTATGGTTCTGGACATGCTACAGAGCTGAAACTTCACATGTACACCTTTTAGACCCCCCAGATACTAAATCCAAATCCAAAATCCAAATCAAAAAATCTCTTTTTCTTTTTTTTTTTTAATATTTTCAATAATTGGCTTTTTTTATCAAAAATGACAATTTTTAAGAACTTTTTTTGTGTGATTTTGTGTCTGGGGGGTCTACAAGGTGTACCTGTGAAGTTTCAGCTCTGTAGCATGTACAGAACCATAAAAAAAAGGATTGTTTGTATTAGAACACTTTCAGATCACCAATATGGCTTCTCGGTTTGCACAGCACCTTACCGGTTTAATAGCAGGCATTTTTTTTGGGGTTCTTTGGAGTCAGAAAAAACATCTGAACTTGTGTATAGTGGTACTGTGCACAAGTTCAGATGTTTTGCCTGCCTCCAAAAACCCCCAAAAAATGCCTGCAACAACACACCTGGGCGTTTTTTTTTTTTGACGCTAGCGTTTTTTTTGTGCATTTTTTGGGGTTCTTTGGAGTCAGAAAAAACATCTGAACTTGTGTATAGTGGTACTGTGCACAAGTTCAGATGTTTTGCCTGCCTCCAAAAACCCCCAAAAAATGCCTGCAACAACACACCTGGGCGTTTTTTTTTTTTGACGCTAGCGTTTTTTTTGTGCATTTTTTGGGGTTCTTTGGAGTCAGAAAAAACATCTGAACTTGTGTATAGTGGTACTGTGCACAAGTTCAGATGTTTTGCCTGCCTCCAAAAACCCCCAAAAAATGCCTGCAACAACACACCTGGGCGTTATTTGGGGTTCTTTTAAGGCAGGCAAAACATATGAACTTGTGTATAGTGGTGTATATACACACATACTTATATGTTTATACACCCCTAGACATATATAGGTGTGATAGTAGCAGAAATATATCAGTGTAAATGATTTAATTAGCGCAAGCATATATTTCTGCTACTATCACACCTATATATGTCTAGGGGTATATATACAGACATATGTGTATATATACCCCCTATACACATGTTCAGATGTCATGTCTGACATCAAACATGTCCTCAAAAAAGCACTGGCAGTGGCAAGCCCTGCAGCATAAAAAATGCTTGGCTGGTGAAAAGCCATATTCCTGTGCCGAAGCAACTCAGAGAAATGATCATTTCTCTATAGCGGTCACCCTGACATGGAAGGGTTTGGTCACCCTGCCATGGCAGTCACTGTCAGTTCACCCTACACTACATTACGGTCACCCTGGCACTTCACACTTTCTCTACAGAAACTACATTTTTGAAGCTAACTAAAGTGTAAAGGAGCACTCTAACTACACTAGATATCCCTTTCCTCACACTAAAAATAGCTAAATGACACTTTGTAGCACATTAGAACAGAACAGCATTCCACTCTCTTTCATGTCCCGTACAAGAATGCTAGGAATTTGGCGGGGGCGATCTTATATACTGGCGGGCGTATTCACTAATGATTGGTCTAGAGACCCCCTAGTCACTCCAATCACATTCCTAGCATTCTCCTGCCCCTCAATTGGCTTTTACTAATGGTTCTCCATGCCTAAAAGGGTTAAGACAGTGCTGGAAAATAATGGTGGCCACGCAAAATAATGACACTTTGGGCCCAATTTGGACAATTTCCCTTAGGGGTGTACTCACTTTTGATGCCAGCGGTTTAGACATTAATGGCTGTCTGCTGAGTTATTTTGAGGGGACAGCAAATTTACACAAATACAAGCTGTACACTCTTGTGTCATTTCCTCAATGTTGTCACATGAAAAGATATAAAAAAAATATTTACAAAACTATGAGGGGTGTACTCACTTTTGTGAGATACTGTATAAGCTCTGTGACAGGGCAGCAGGCTGTACATGACAATACATAAAGTGGTCACCTCCCCCACCTATAACTGGTCTTGACAGTAAGGAGCACTAGAAGGGCAAATGCAGGTCAAAGAAGCCAGGGGGTTCCAGTCACTACTTACCAACCAGCCGGCGACCAATCGAATAAACCTGTCTAACAGTATGCGTTAAAAACAGGGGTTTAGTTGCACACATTTGCAAATACATGCGAAAAAACTGCAGGCCCCAGCAAGGCACCCTGATATCTGCAAACCCTTACTCTCTAGCTTTAAAGAGTCTCCACAGTGGGAGCACATGTATTATAATGGATAGATGGAGTACAGGTGACTGGAGGGAGCCCACCCCTCCTTAAAGGCACAGAGTCACACTGAACACCCAGCACATTGCACAATGGCAGCAAAGGTGTCAATGCGTTGCCTGACCAATATAAACGAAAATACAAAAAGTGGTCACCTCCTCAGGCAACGCACTGACACCAAATGTAATCTTGCATTACAAATCAAAAAGGTTAAAAACCTGGTAGAGAAAAAAGGTTCTCCTCCTTGCAGAATCTGCATACGAGGAGTAGTATATCAGTACCAAACGGTCTACTCAGTGACCGGGAACCCAGAGCAACCACATATGATTCAGTACAATGGATAAGAGATAAAATGGTATAGACCATCTCAGAAAGGTTTCATTAAGGCTCACAAAGGGTTACTGTGCACAACTCAATTTTATTGGTGGTGATGTCTTATAAAAGTGAATAATGAAATCACAAAGATAAACATAAAAATGTGTGTTGATGACAAATGTAACTTGATAACCTTCAAGACCCTAGTGGCTATCCAGATGGTGTAAGATGGCACTATAATGGATAGATGGAGTACAGGTGACTGGAGGGAGCCCACCCCTCCTTAAAGGCACAGAGTCACACTGAACACCCAGCACATTGCACAATGGCAGCAAAGGTGTCAATGCGCTGCCTGACCAATATAAATGAAAATACAAAAAGCGGTCACCTCCACAGGCAATGCACTGACACCTAATGTAATCTTAAGCCCCGTACACACGCAACGATTATCGGCCGACCGATCGTCCGTCTTTTGTCCAGAGTTGTGTTTTGATGGTTGGAATGTGCCTAGACTGCACACGAATTTTCTCGCCCAACAAAAATCTGCTTCAGAAGTGATGTCATGTGTTGGATTGCTTTCTTTGTGTTCTTTCTTCTCTGAGCATGCCCAGTCTTGCTCATAAGATGTTTCCCTGTCGAAATCTGTACTGACTGCACGAAAATCGGCCGTGTTTTGACGGCCAACAAAAATTTTATAGTCTGCACACCAGATTTTTTTCGGCCGAAAAGTCGGAGTCGGTTGTCGGAAGCACCATACTAACAAGCCGAAAATCGGCAGATCGGACGTTGGACGAAAATTCCCTGCCAATTTTCGATGCCTGTGTACGAGGCTTTACATTACATCCGTAATTAGTAGGTGAAGCAGAGCCTTGTTTCTAGTTGGTAAAATGGTAAAAGAATTGAATAGCGCAGGAAAAACTGATATGCACAAAAGCCTATAGACAAAAGTCCAAATGAGACCATAAAAGTCCATAAATACACGATATTACCAAAAGTATTGGGATGCCTGCCTTTACACACACATTAACTTTCATGGAATCCCTTCCTAAGGTTCAATATTGAGTTGGCTCACCCTTTGCAGCTATAACAGTTTCAACTCTTCTGGGAAGGCTGTCCACAAGGTTTAGTAGTGTGTCGATGGGAATGTTTGACCATTCTTCCAGAAGCACATTTGTGAGGTCAGGCACTGATGTTGGGTGAGAAGGCCTGGCTCACAGTCTCTGCTCTAGTTCATCCCAAAGGTGTTCTATTGGATTTAGGTCAAGACAGTCAAGTTCCTCCATCCCAAACTTGCTCATCCATGTCTTTATGGACCTCCCCTTAGACACACTCCTAAACCTTGTGGACAGCCTTCCCAGAAGAGTTGAAGCTGTTATAGCTGCAAAGGGTGGGCCAACTCAATATTGAACCCTATGGACTAAGACTGGGATGCCATTAAAGTTCATGTGCGTGTAATGGCAGACGTCCCAATACCTTTGGCAATATAGTGTATATGTGTATTAGCTGTGCAACCTCAGTGGCAGCTACCTATAGAGGGAAGTAAACTCTGTATAAAACAAAAGGGAACACAAGGGGGCGCCAGTGTAGCAGATTAAACAAATGGATTTATTTATAAGCAAATTTGCAACTTAAATCAAGGATAAAATAAGTAGGCATATCTAGAGGTCTGTGGCTGGTGTAACTAGTCTTTCTGAGGCCATCAATGCAGGTGGCGGATGGTAGGCTACTCTTGTGCCTTTTGTGCTTGTGATGGAACAGTAAAAAGCAGCAAGAAGCAGGATGGAGGAGGCATGGAATGCAGGAGCTGCCGATCCAGAAGTGATGTTAGCAAGAGGCAGGGGTGCCACGGACCAATTAAGTGATGCATTTTAAAGTATCCACTTCTTTCTCAAACCTACTGAGGGATCCCTTCTGGCAGTCATATATAGAGTCAAAAAAAGGAAAGGGGAGAACCCTAAACAGGCTGTCAGTGCAAGCCGCAAGGTATATGTCCATCTTAAGGGGAAATACTATTAAAAAAGAATTAAAAAAGGGCAAGTAAATATTACTCAAATACAAGAATGGTAATACATCAGTGGGCTAATAAATATGGCAAATACTAGAAATATACAATATGTTTAAAAAATAGAGAACCTGGATCATTGAATGGGCTTGTAAACATATAAATATATAAACATAAAAAATAATTAAAAATATATAATACCAATTAAATAACTGATAATAAAATAAGATGGCAAAATATAAAACAACCAAAATACCCTCAATTGGTGCCAGGGGACAGAGGTAGAGGATGCGACTAAAGACAACTTGTAGTTAAAAAAGCTAATGTAAGGAGGTTTATATACAATATACATACACACACACATACCACCACCTCCAGGCTGCTTACTGCTATTTTCTACTGTTCCACCATGAGTACACCGGGCACAAGAGTACCCTTCCCGGATGGACATGCATTGATGACCTTGAGAAGCCTAATTTCGCCAGCCACAGACCCCTAGATTGCCTACTTATTTTATTCTTGATGTAAGTTGCCAAATGGCTTTTAAACAAATCCATTGGTTTCATCTGCTACACTTAGTTTGGTACCCCCTTGTGTTCCCTTTTGATTTTAGTTGGGGCATCCACATTTGACACATGAAATTGTCCTGGATGACATTCAAGAAATGACGAGCCTTAGAAGACTGAACAGTTCCACCCACCCAGTCAATAGCTAGATGATTGAAGTCTCCCATGATAATAACATTGGCTTGCCTTGCCATCATTTCCAACTGTGGGAGGAGATCAGTCTCCTCTTCATCCTTCAGGTTACAGCACTTGTAGCATACACCCACTATTAATTTACAGTTTGTATTTTCCCTTGTTTCAACCACAAGGATTCTACCTCCTCACTTGCCCCTTTAGCAATGTCATCCATCATATTCACTATTAAATCACTCTTGACATATATGCACACCCCTCACCCTATTCTACCTACCCTGTCCTTCTTATACAGGGAGTACCCCCTTGACAGTCATGTGAGCTGTCAAACCAGGTTTCTGATACTCCGTCAAAGTCAAAATCCTCCCCATGTATCAGAAGTTCCAGATTTGTCATTTTTTCAACAAACTCCTAGCTTTTGTGAACATGCCTTTTAAATTTGTACCAGCGCATATTATCTTTTCCTTTTGTCTGTTGTGGGGCTGCTATAGGATTCTGTCAGCTTACACCGAATCCTAGGCACTATAGCTACACTACCAACTTGGACCAACCCCTGACCTTTGCTCACCACCTGGAATGACTGCCTCTGCCCCCCCAACCACTACCACCACCACTACCTAGTTCAAAAGTTCCTCTGACTTTATCATCTTCTCTCCCAACAGAGTTGAACCCTCCTCAGTTCGTCACTGCTATAGAGCTGGTAACCAGCCAAAAAGTCAGACCAGTTCTCCAGGAACCCAAAATGCTTCTTACTGCACCACTTCCTCAGCCATTCGTTAAGTTCCCTAAGCTCCTGTTGCCTCTCTGGTGTGGATCGAGGTACAGGCAGTATTTCTGATAATACTTCCTTGGAGTTCCTTCCCTTTTATATAGTTTCTAAGTCCCTGAAATTATTTTTTAAGATGTATTATCTTCCTCTACATTTGTCATTGGTACCAATGTGTACCATGATAGCTGGGTCCTCCCCAGCTGCACCCAAATATCTGTCCATTCGATCTGTTATGTGCGGAACCCAAGCGCCCGTTAATCAAGATACTGTTCATAGATCATGATCTCTGTCGCAGATTACCCTATCTGTCCTTCTAATAACTGATACCAATATCTGTCTATCCTTTTTTGTAACCTTGCCCCCATTCTCACTGGAGGAGCTGTTCCCCTGGCAGCTAGGGGAGTCACTCTGCTCCAGCAATGCCACTTCTTGACTGACATCCCTAACATCAAGCAACCCAATGGAATGTGTAAGCTCAGGACTGGCCTCACTATTGCTTTTTCCTGTACCCCTGTTTCCCATCTACCCTGTTGTGGTGCCTGCACCTCCATATCTCCACCCAACTCTGTACTGGTCTCTGCCAGCACCTGACCGGTATGGTCCAAACTCCAGTACTAATTTTGACATCAAATTTAGATTTAGCTTTAGTCATAGTCTTTTAACTAAAATGCCATTTTAGTTTTAGTAGTATTTTAGTCATCTGAATTGTTTTAGTCGTATTTTAGTCAACTAAAATCTCCAATACATTTTAGTCTACTAAAATCTCCTACATTTTAGTCAACTAAAATCTCCTACGTTTTAGTTGACTAAAATCATTTTAGTGGAGTAAAATCGAATGGGTTTAGTTAAATTAAAAAAATGGGGGTACCCAAACGCTATCACATACAACAGAACAAGCTCACAAGCTCCCTTCTTGGGACTCACAACCACAATACCTAACTACTCACAGGGCCCCGGGTCACAGTACCCAGTACTCAGAATGCACCCAGGTTACAATACCCAGTACTCAGAATAGCTCCAGGTCACATACAGTCCAGTGATCTTTCATCCCACTCAAACAGCCTCAGTCTCACTCCCACCACCTCTTCTTCAAAGCACCACACTGCTCACCACAGGGGGGGGGGGTCCTCAATTCACACCGCTGACACTTGCCTGTTTTCCTCTCAGCTGATGGCAGTTCAGCCTGTTCTCACTGCATCCAGCATCTCCCGCTCTCATTGTGTTCAGTTTCATGGAAAAACGAAGTGCTTGTTTACACTTGCAGTCTGGTAGAGGTACAAATAGGCAAATGAGCCACAGTTTTACTAGCCCATTTAAGCTGCAAAGTCAGCCAGATGGGGTTGTACATAAGCTGCAGCTGGGATGCCCTTCATTCAGCAGGCAATACCACCAAAAAATGGCAAAATGCAACCCTTTCAAATAAATGAGGCAATGCAAACGGTTGTGCTGCAGTGGTATGGGAATTTCTGATACTTCTACAGTGTCCTTTTACTTTCTGCAAAGTCAGGAACACCTCCAAAGATAGTATGTATGACTATAGCAGGGGAAGAAGGTGTTGTGGAAAACGGAATTTTTGTAAAATCTTACCTGTAAAATTCCTTTCTCTGAGTCCTCCGACAGTCACCGCCTCTTCATATTCGTCACAATAGGGTAATTGACCTTTGCTCTGTAGGAGTAGCTAGGCAACAGAATATGTCAATATTAAAGCTTTTAACATATCCCACCCCCAGGGGGTGGTCCCCTCAGTCAATACCCTCCTACTTCCTGTATCCATACCTCAGTTTCAGTAGAATAGCAGTAGAGTATACAACCAAACCCCAAAAGAGGGGCGGGGGCGGCGACTGTCGGAGGACTCAGAGAAAGGAATTTTACAGGTAAGATTTTACAAAAATTCAGTTTTCTCTTACGTCCTCCGACAGTCGCCGCCTCTTCATATTCGTCACAATGGGGACGTCCCAAAGCAGTGAAAACATGAGGGGTGGGAAACGCAGCCGCGCCTAAGGCAACGCCGTCTCCACATCAGAGAAAGGAACCTTACCAAAGGAAGGAACCAGCTGGGCTGCATGAAAAAACTTGCTCAACAGAAGCAACAACCCAGGAAAAAACAAATAACCTAGGGATAAAAACACATCCCAAACAGCCAAGGGTCCAAACAAGGGACCTTAAAGAACTGCCGCACTAAAAACCTTGCGGCCAAAGGAAGCATCTGCCAATGCCTGAACAACCTTGTAGAATTTTGAGAAGGTGTGAACGGACGACCAAGTCGCCGCCTTACACACCTGGGCCACAGAAGCCCGATGATGACAGGCCCAAGACGTACTCAGAGATCTGGTAGAGTGCGCCTTCACAGGCATAGGAGGAACTTTCCCCTTCAAAGCATATGCCTGTTCAATGGTCTGTCTGATCCATTTGGCGATGGTAGAAGCCGACGCCGCCATGCCCTTCCGAGGACCCTCTGGAAGGACAAATAAGGAATCCGACTTGCGAAAAGATTCAGTCGATTTCAGGTAAACCCTGATCGCCCGAACAACATCCAGGGAGTGCAAATCCACCTCCTTCGGATGTTCAGGTTTCGCGCAGAGCGAAGGCAAGACAATGTCCTCATTGAGGTGAAATTCCGAAATCCTCTTCGGAAGAAAAGAAGGGTTAGGTCGCAAGACTACCTTATCCAAGTGGAGCACCAGATACGGAGACCTGCAGGACAAAGCTGCCAGCTCCGATACTCTGCGAGCCGAAGTGATCGCCACCAAAAAGGCGACCTTCTTGGACAACATAGACAACGAGATCTTCCTGATCTGTTCAAAAGGAGCACGCTGTAACACGGACAGAACAAGATTCAAGTCCCAAGGAGGCAGAGGTACCCTCCTCAGAGGGACTAGATGTCGCACCCCTTGAACAAAAGTGCTAACCAAGGAGTTAGATGCCACAGGACGTTGAAAAAGAACGGCCAACGCAGACACCTGACCCTTGATCGTAGCCAGCGCCAAACGCTGGTCAACACCCGTCTGAAGGAAGGACAACACCCTAGACACCGAGTACGTGCGAGGGGAACACCCCCTGGACTCACACCAGGCAAAATAGGCCTTCCAAGTACGGTAATAGACCTTCACCGAGGAAGACTTCCTCGCGTTGATCAAAGTGTGAATGACCTCAGGGGAGAGACCCCTATCCTTCAGGACCTCGGTTTCAACAGCCAGGCCGTCAAAGCCAGCGACTGTAAAGCAGGATGGAATATCGGTCCTTGAGACAGGAAATCCTCTCGAAGAGGCAGACGACACGGGGCGTCGACCGCCAGATTCACGAGGTCTGCGTACCAGGACCGGCGAGGCCAGTCCGGTGCCACAAGAATCACCGCGTGCGGTTCCGAGTTCAACCTGCGAAGGAACCTGGACAGCAGTTGAATCGGCGGAAACGCGTACATCAGTCGGTACTGATGCCATGGAGCTACCAACGCGTCTGACGCGTCTGCCCGAACCTCTTCACCTTGTTGTTCAGACGAGACGCGAACAGTTCCACCTCCGGAAGACCCCACTTCGCGCACAACATCTGGAAGACATCCGGGTGGAGGGACCATTCCCCCTGGTCCAGGGTCTGGCGACTCAGATAATCCGCCTGCCAGTTCTCCACCCCCGGAATGTGAACCGCCGTTATCGCCGGGACGTGTGTCTCGGCCCAAGACAGAATGTCGGCCACCTCCCGAGCCGCTTGGGCACTCCTGGTGCCCCCTTGGTGGTTGATGTAGGCCACTATCGCTCGCAATTCCAGAATGTTGATCGGAAGGGAAGATTCCTCCTCCGACCAAGTTCCCTGGGCGGACAGATTGCCCAGAACACCACCCCAGCCCGATAGACTGGCATCCGTGGTGACCACCGTCCATGAGAGAGGACGAAAAGACTTGCCCCCCGACACTGTCAGGGACTAGAGCCACCACAGAAGATCCCGTCTGGTGCGATGACTCAACGAAATCCGGAGATCCAGAGATTGCGGTCGCCCGTCCCACCTGGATAGGATCTCCACTTGGAGACCCCGCGTGTGAAACTGGGCGAAGGGAATCGCCTCGAAAGCTGAGACCATCAATCCCAAACAGCGCATGCACGTCCGGATGGACGAGCACGGAACGTCCCTGAGGGACCTGACCTCTTCCTGAAGAGTCCTGAGTTTGTCGTCCGGTAGGAAGACCTTCGCCTGGACCGAGTCCAGAATCATACCCAGGTAGGGTAGACGAACCGACGGGCACAGCGTCAATTTCGGAAAGTTTATCGTCCAACCAAACTCCTGCAGAGTCTGCTTCGTGACGGACAGGTCCTTCACCAGACCCTGGCTGGTCGCAGACCGAACCAGAATGTCATCCAGATACCCCAGGACAGAGATGCCCTGGGCTCTCAACAAAGCCAGAACCGGTGCAAGCACCTTGGTGAACACCCGTGGAGCCGAAGCGAGACCAAAAGGTAGCGCCACGAATTGGTAATGATCCTCCGCAATTGCGAATCGAAGGTACCTCTGGTGACCCTCGAAAATGGGGATGTGAAGGTACGCATCCTTCAAGTCAATGGAGGCCATGAATTCCCCCGGAACCAGGGCAGCCACCACCGACCGCAGGGATTCCATGCGGAACTTGCGAACCCGCACAAAGCGGTTCAGAGCCTTTAGGTCCAGAATCGGACGCACCTTGCCCTCCTTCCTGGGCACGGTGAACAGATTGGGATAGAACCCCCGAAATCTGTCCCGATGAGGCACCGGAACCACCACTCCCTGAGCCCGCAGGTCCCGCACCGCCAGGTGCAGATCCCGCAAACCCTCCGGAGACAGTTGAAGATTTGAGGGAAAAACTCGATCTTGTAGCCAGATCGAACGATTTCCTGAACCCACCTGTCCCGAACACGGGCCAGCCAGGGTTGAAGAAAACCGAGCAAGCATCCCCCCACCCCAGAACTGGGTGAGGGCGCCCCTTCAGGCCGCATTGTTATGGGCAGCGGATCCGGACTGGCCGGACTTCTGCTTACCTGTCCACGGCTTCTTTTGAGAGCCTTGACCTTTGAAGGGCTTGCCCTTATAATGCGACCGAAAGGCACGAAAGGACCCCTGAGAGGGTCGAAAAGAAGCATGCTTCTTACCAGGAGCAACCTTAGCCTTGTAGGATTGGGGCAAGAGCGTGCTCTTACCACCCGTGATCCCTTTTATCAGTGTATCCAAGGATTCGCCAAAAAGGCGAGATCCGGTATAGGGTAGATTAGCCAAGGTTTTTCGCGAAGATTGATCCACAGACCAACACGTCAGCCAAACCAGGCGGCGTGACAACACCGCCACGCTGTGCACACGTGCAGCCAATGGGACTATATCCAAGTCCGCATCACACAAATACTACATGACTCCCTGATGGATTTGATCCACCATAGCCAGCGTCGCCGGAGGGGCAGAGTCAGCCACCAGGACGCGCCGAAGTACCTGTGTCCAATTCGCGACCGCCTGAGCTGCCATAAGTGAAGCAAAAATAGCTTTTAGCATAGAACCGGTAACCGAATAAGTATGATGGGCAAGAGACTCCAGCAGGAATCGCAGTGGACTTATTCAAAACCGCCACCGCGTGATCCACCGGAGGTGGCACACACCAACGTTCATCAGTAGAGGGCGTGAAAGGATAACGCAGCTTGAACCTACTAGGCACAGCAAAAGGCTTCTGTATATTGCACCATTGTTCACTAACAGCGCGCTGAAAATCTTCAGTGCAAGGAAAAACCTGCGATGATTTGCGTCTCCGCTGCGTCCCATAAGAGGCCAGGACAGCAGGAGGACATGGCTCATCCTGCAAACGTAGTGTTTGTTTGATAGAAGCAACCAATTCATCCATGAGTGCAAGCTCTTCAGACGAGCCAGGGGGGGAATTATCAACCCCTTCAACCTCAGCCTCCACTTCAGACCCCACAAGATCCAGGGAGGAACGGGACCCCGATAAGGAGACCCCAGCCATAGGAGCCCCATCACCATCACCCTCTGAATTAGAGGAAATTGAAACTCTGGGCCGTTTTGTGGATTGAGCAGCCACAAGCATTTTCACCTGAGCAGCAAGGTTAGCCACAACAGCAGCCAAATCACCCCCTGGGGGGGAAACAGCAGCCCCTTGGCCTCCCACCAAAGTGAGAGGAAATTTGCTTTCCTGAGAATCCATGCCCCCAAAAGTTTGCAGAACAACAAAGGGTAACTGCCCCTTTAAAAGCGCGGCGAGCGCAGCCCACCGCACACACACACCAGCACAAAGCCGACCCCCACAGGGAAAAGCACAAACTCAGGCAAGGATTACAGGAATAGAGAGGATAAAAACCTGGAGAGACCACTGCTGCTGCTGCCTCGATCGGTGCGCCCAGGGAAAAGGAAGTGATGCAATACAGGCCGCTCTATTGAAGGCTACAAAAAAATGGCCGCCTGCAGTGTTAGCATGAGGCCGGAGCGATCGCCGCCAAAATGGCGGCGCTTGGCGCTGAAAACGCCGCTCCCCACATACAGTGAAAACACCAGTACACGTGCAGTATATTAAAACAATGGCGGACCGCAGCAGCGGCCGCCTCATGTATGCATAAACACGATCCAATCATGCCCCGCAGCATACAGCCTGTCACACAGTAAAAAAAGCAGCACACAGTCTAAAACAGAAACAGTGCAGCATAGCCCCCCTCCTTGCAGCCCACAGAATGCAGCCAAGACAGATAGGGAGTCCAATAGTGTGAACAGAGGCAGGGTTACACAGTCCCAGACTGACACCCCCCAAACAGACAGGTCCCCACACAGATACACTTACCTCCTAAATGGCGTGGGGAACCCGCACAAGCGATCAAGCCACTGCACATGGGACAGGGAGAGTCGCAGCCAGGACGCAGCAGAACTGCGGTGCGAAACCGCATGGCGTCCAGTGAGGTAGCCACCTCACCATAGCATCCCTGCAGCGAACAGGGATGGGTCGTTCACATATGCCAGGAAAAATACCTGGCTGAACGCTCGATGGCAGGCTGAGAAGCCACTGGCCCACAACCTGCGACCAGGGGGGCCAGCCCGAGACCCAGCCCGCGCGATCCTCTTCATCAAAAGACCTAACTAATGCTGACAAAACAGCTAAGCAAAGAGAGAGAAAAAAAACTCAAATAAAATCAAAAAAGAAGATAAAGGCTGAGACAAAATGCCCCAGCATAGAGACATCCAGCTACTCCTGAAAGCTAGACAATGAAACTGAGGTATGGATACAGGAAGTAGGAGGGTATTGACTGAGGGGACCACCCCCTGGGGGTGGGATATGTTAAAAGCTTTAATATTGACATATTCTGTTGCCTAGCTACTCCTACGGAGCAAAGGTCAATTACCCCATTGTGACGAATATGAAGAGGCGGCGACTGTCGGAGGACGTAAGAGAAATTTTTTTACTACTTGTGTGGACATTTTTCAGGAAGTGTTTTATTTAAATTGCCATTATGTCTCCCAGTGTTAGTTTACCGGTAATCGCTATACACAGCGAATATGGCTTTAACTGGTATTGAGGAACTTCACCGTACAAATGTATATCAGCCAGCCGGGGCCCTGGTATTCACTGGTGGAGATATGTTTGTGATGTGGAATTCTTATTGTTTTGATAAATATCTGCCCTTTTGCTGGAATAATGGCTGGTAGCTTTCGATTATGCTTGATCCGCATGATTGAAATACTGCTGCTATTTTCTTTTCAGATAGTCTCATTTACTGGGATAGTAGCATGATCACCATAATATGGTTTTTATGAACTATATTATATAGGATTCACTCTAACAGGTTATGATGGGAGTGCATGTGTATGTACTGGCATGGCTGCCTTCATAAAAATCCATGCTAGTTCCATTGTATAAGTGTTTGGTAGTCATTTTAGCAATAGTGCATGGTCCCTTTTTTTACAGACCAGCTGGAAACTCCTGCGCACAGTACAGTTGGTTCATTTACATGCACTCCCATTTTTATTGTACATTTGAATGTATATGTATAATGTGTGTCATTGGCTGATGTGGTGTAGCCATCAATTCCTGTCTCTGTTCTTTTGTTGCCCTATAAATAAACAAGGCACATTGTTCCACACAGGACAGCCTGGGAACATCCAAACTGAAGCAGCCTGTGTGCATCTGTGTCTTTGGGGATGCTGAGCGTGATCCATTGCTTTATACAAAAAAGCTGAGAACTGTGCTTTTTACCACAATGGGATTAATTGCGCTTGGCGTATATTAATATCCAAAAGTGCACTTATTATCGTAACAGAGTTATTTGTGCATCAAGCGTATATTAATTTCCATGACAGAAGGTGACCCTCCTTTGAGGAAGACACAAAGCAGGGCCTGGTTGCCTTGAGCATACAGGTGAAGAAGAATGCTATCTACCTGCTAATACTTGTTCCTGGAGTCCTGTTTTATTTTAGCCAACTACTTAATAAAGAAGTAATGGATGATTCACAAGGCAAATAAAATAAATATCGCAAATTGTGTGCCAAAATTTATATATAAACTCCCTATGCAATGAAATAGTTCTCACACAAATGAGCCTCAAACAACTGTAAATCATATCAATATACAATAATAAAATTGTTAAACATTATTAAAGCAGTGTGCAACAAATAAGATGTGCGTTTAGAACAATGCATGTGTATATACAATCCTCTAGCAAACAACAAACACCAATTCATGCGAAAAAAAAAAAAAGAATAAAATAAAAAATGTGAAACAAGTCCAATAAATGCCAAAACAAAAAAGTCCTCCAATCCTGTGATGATGATGATACGTGCACTTACACCAGCAAGACACACTTGCCCCTGTGAAGTTATCTGTAGTGGAAATTGAAAAACGCTTACCAAAACATCATGACCCCCAGTAACAGAGTGGTCATGACAGCCATGTTATAATAAACCACCCAGCTTCATTCCTCTCCAGCACTTCAATTGTCAGGCATCCCACTCTCAGATGTTGCCAGTGTACATATATAAAATAGATATAAAAAAAAATTAAAACCACTCACATGTAAACAGTGTTTTCCAAGCACTTCTCAAAAGATTAAAGCGTCTTTAATGTTGATTGCAAAAGCTGACATGCATGATGATATCATGTTTAGGCCACCTCCCTACATGTTTCGTCAGATGCTGACGTCTTCAGGAGATCAGGAAAATGCCTCTCATAACACACACATTCCCTTACCTTCTCAGTGGGACCTTTTGGACTTCATTAACAAACAAATGGATTGTTACATAACAAACTGAGGCTGGAAGGTGCTAATATTGGTGTTATACCTGAAGGGTTCCACATGTACTGTCACTTTAAGGCTGGCTCCATCCAGGAGTGATGACAAGGGTAAAGGGGTAGAGCAGTCATCTCAGAGCACATGTAATAGAACCACAAGAGATATATGCCTGTCCTGAGATGCATGTTGGAGTGTACAGTGAGTACGGAATAAACATCTGCTGTTCCAGATTAGAGTCTTGTGTCTCTCACACCACAGAGAATATAACAATTGCAGAGTTGAAGCATGTTACATATGTGTCAAGGTCATACCTTGCTCCCCTGTTGGCAGCCATCTTGGATTTGTGCAGACTGCTCCCTCTTTTAAACTCTGATTGCATCATCACTTGCCTGCTGCTTGGTGTCCCACAGTGATGATGCTGCACACCTGACTATATCAATCACCTGATGGGTTGCAGTCCTTTTCCTTTGCATTTGTGATCCAAGGTACATCAGTCTTCTGTTCTCCTTGTACAACCAGGCTTGGCTGACGACTCTCCTAGCTCTTGACCTCGCAACGGCAGATGACCCCCCATCATCAGGCTAGCCGCTTCTGGTCTAGACCTCGGTTTGGAGGACTACCAGCTTCTGAACTTGACCCCAGCTTGGATGACTACCCGCTTCTGAACCTGACCCTGGCTTGTTCCTGATCTCTCTCCTCACTGTTGCTGTGCATTTATTGTTGTTTGCTCCAATAAACTACTTTATTTTACCTGCATCTCCATGTGGTCTGGTTTTCTGGCATCCTAACAGTACGCAAGGGCAATAAATCCTGATGATGCAGCTACTCCCACGCTCCCCATGCTTTTTGCTAGGCTTGATCAACAAGATTACCTTTTGTGTCAGTTCGTTCAGGCATTGCAGACGTTGCTTGCACGCACAGCACACCTTGCCCCTGGTGCTGCTAGGCTAGTGGTTCCTCCTGTTGTTGCTCCTGCTGCTGCTTCTGTTGTCGCTCCTGCTGTTGCAGCTGAAGTCACTGTTACCAGAGGGATAACTGGTTTAGGCCCCCTTCCACAGCGCTATGGGGGTGAACCGAGTTAGTGTCGTGGCTTCCTAAACCAAGTGGACATTTATTGTGAGATGCTTCCTCAGGCTTTTCCTTCTGATAGGTCCAAGGTGGACTTCCTAATCTCGTTGCCCTCAGACAAGACCTTGCATTGATTATAGGGGCTTCAATCGCATCACGGTTAAGAATGCATACCCAATTCTGTTGATTTCTGAATTGTTTGACTGCCTCAAGGGAGCAATTGTAAGGTTTAAGGAGGGCGACAAGTGGAAGATCGCGTTTAATACCAGAACCGGTAATTACGAATCTCTGGTTATGCTTGGACTCTATTGAATCACACTACCTGGATGTCAGATGGGTGCTGCAATGGTTATGTCGGGATGGGCTATTCTGTAAGCTTGAGAAATGTGAATTCCACCTGTCTCAGGTTGCCTTCTTGGGCTAAATCATTTTTGCTGAAGGGTTCTCCATGGACCCTCAGAAGGTTCGGCTGTTCTACAATTGCCTCGCCCCAGTGGTCTCTGTTCCATTTAGCATTTCCTTGGGTTTGCCAACTACTATCGGAAATTTATCAGGAACTTTTCCACTTTGAGTAATTTGTGTCTTATTGTAATAGATGTGAGCCAGAAGGATTTGGGAGAAACCAGCCCTATAGCTACATATGAAAAACCAGAAAGGAAGAGGAGAAGAGGTTAATCTAACCCCACATATATTGGGCTTTTAAATGGTGACTCTCAAATGAAAAATGAAAGAACAACCATATCAATAACCTGTTAGAAAAGTACAAAAATGCATTTATTTAGTATCCATAGTCATATATAAACAACCTGATAGTATGTAGGGCCAAGAACAGACATGGGGCCCATAAAAACATAATACATACAGTGACATCAATAATGTATAACAGATAAAAGGTGGATGATGTGCCAACATGTTTTCGTGACCTATGTATTCCCCTTCTTCGGGGCTTCTGCCATCCGTATACACTTCACGGACATCACAAATAAGTAAAAAACAAAAGGAGGAAAAAAGAACCATTAAGGAAAAATTGTAATCAGATGTGTCCCAGTCAGGGGGAGACCAGAGAAAAATCGCATCAAACCTCGCAAATTCCCGGATATAATTATCCGTCAATGTAAGTTATGGGGTTTATCATACCACCCATCATAAGAGGTAGAGAAAAGTGTCCTCCAAAAGGTATATGGGCAAACTGCCCTCTTAAAAACAGGCAAGAATCCGGTGGGATTAGCAGCATGATGCCTGGGTCTCCCGAGACCCCACCAAATCACAAAACAAAAAAATTATGGGTTCCAACCTGCTGTGTTGCCTGAGTCATTCTCGCCATCAGGACATTCATGCTGTGGAAGATCATCTTTGTGCCCTCCGTTCCTCTTGGGTGCAGATTCAAAAGTCTTTATGGGTCTCTGCACAGCGTCAGAAGCTCCAGGCAGACCCCAGACGTTTATCTGCTCCTTTGTACCAGGTCGGGGAGAGGGTGTGGTTGTCGACCCATAATCTCAACCTTAGGGTGCCCATTTCAAAACTGACACCCCGTTTTGTTGGGCTTTTTCACATCCTCCGTAAGGTGAACCTGGGGGCCTATGCCCTTGGTCTTCCCCCTGGGATGTGAATCTCCAATGTCATTCACGTTTTACTTTTGAAGCCACTGGTTTGCAATAACTATACTTCCTCACTTCCTCCCATTTCAGTGGGCTATCATGAGGAATATGAGGTTAGCAGCATCTTGGATTCTCGTCTATTTCGAGGTCAGGTTCAATACCTGGTGCACTGGAAAGGTTATGATCCTGAGGAGCGCTTCTTGGTTTTCTCTGCTGATGTTCCATCTCCCGCCCTTCTCCAGGCTTTCCATGCTCGCTTTCCTCAGAAACCTTTATGTTCTGTGGAGGAGGGGCCATTGAGGGGGGGGGGGGTACTGTCAAGGTCTTACCTTGCCCTCCTGTTGGCAGCCATCTTGGACATGTGCATCATCACTTGCCTGCTGCTTGGGTGTCGCACAGTGATTATGCTGCACACCTGAGTAATCAATCACCTGATGGGTTGCAGTCCTTGCCCTTGCATTTGTGTTGCAAGGTGCATCACTGTTAGCAGTCTTCTATTCTCTGTGTTCCTCCGTGTATGACCAGGCTTGGCTGACGGCTCTCCTTGCTCTCAACCCCGCATCAGCAGACGTCCTGGCATCAGCACACTACCCGCTTCTGGACTCGAACCCGGCTTGGATGACTCCCCGCTTCTGAACTTGGCCCAGGCTTGTTCTTGATCTCGCTTCTCACTCTTGCTGTGTGTTTATTGTAGTTTGCTCCAAGAAACTGCTTTATTTTACCTGCATCCCCGTGTGGTCTTCTTTCCTGGCACACTGACAATATGTTGGTGCCAACATTTTTAATGATTTTGCAATAAAATATAACATTTTTTAAAGTTGAAGGTATATTTTTACAGGTAAGATAGTGATAAGCAGATCGCTGGTACCATGTAAGACTCCTGCAGACTTGTCTGCTCGTATGGGCAAGCAGATACTCACTGACAGGAAGAATGAATGAACTACCATAGTGCACAACAGTCCCCTGGTAGTTCATTGAGAGCTACAAGCTGACAGCTGCAAAGTCTGTTGGGACTTTTAGTTTACCATTCAAAGTGGACTGTGAATGAATGACATGGCCAGGCAGGCCTCAGTTACAAAGAGTGAAAGCAGGCACCAAGAGAAGATGCCCTCCTGTCACTGGGGAGGGGGAATGACTGCAGCTGCTTGACCATGTTACATGTTCCATCCGTATACATGTTTCAAAAGCTGAACTTATCCTTTAAAGTTGATGAATCTTGCATCTATAATTTTTTAAAGGGGTTTCACCAGAGAGGAAGTGAGGGGAAATTTGCAGCCAGCACAAAAAAAGAAAAAAGCTGGTAAAAAGGATTAATGAAAGAAAATGAGGAATGAAAGCACCATACTACTACTAGATTTAGTTTCCAAATTGATAATCTTGGAATTTGATTCATCCAATTCAGGGGAAAGGAGCCAACACGTTTCAGGGGTCAGTAACAGTCCTTTTTGTCAGGGGTACAACTGGGCTCTGAGTTCATTGAGAGATGGGTCTGTTTCTGGTCTGGATGTGAAGACAAAAGGCATCGGCTGCCTCAAAATTGTAAGAGTCAAAGTCTACTTCCGTAAGCAATTCAAGAAGCCCCGATGATGGGAGATTGATTCAGAACCCTAAGAAATATGGCTGTATAAATTAAAAGGTCAACAATTTGGACTCTTCACTGTGTGGAGGCTTTTCTTTACATCCTTCTTATTAGTATTCTTTCTAGGGATCCTGATAGGCTCCTGGGTGAAGAGAGCTGCCTAGCAAGATTTATTGGGTTCCACCAATTAGACGTAATACATAATGGATGGTAACACTCAAGGGCCATACACACTATAAGATTTTCTGAAGACTTTTTCCTTCAGACTTACCTTTTCTATGTAGTGGAAGGGCCTGCCAGATTGCATACAAATTGAAAGTGTTTAGGTTTGACCTCATAATATGGTTTTGGTAAGTCTAAAGGAAAAAGTCTTGAGAAAATCTTATAGTGTGTATGGCCCATTAGGATCCTGCACCTTGTATCTAGATCTTTGATTAGCAAAAAAGCTGACAGGTTAAAGCTTTCCCTTACTTTACTAAAAAAGTTATGTTCATCTGTGTTGCTGAGATTTTCCCTCATTTTCTGTCTGGTAAGACTATTTTCCCTGTATAATCAAGACAACGCTGCTCCAGATCTCACACAACTGCTCAGGTGCAAAGCCAGGCTTGACAGGCTGGTCAGTGAAAACAAGAAGATATCTGGATATCTTCCACTCCAAAAAAGGACCATTTTATTAAAGCGGTAGTATCCCGCTTTTTTTTACTTTACATAGTTACATAGTTACATACATAGTTACATAGTAGGTGAGGTTGAATAAAGACAATAGTCCATCCAGTTCAACCTGTGTAGGTGTGTGTGGCTGTAATCATCTCACATACCCCTGAATGTTCTGATCCTTGAGATGTAAGTCTAAGAGTCTTTTGAAAGCCACCATACTACCCGCAGAAACCACCTCTTGTGGTAGAGAATTCCACAATCTTGTAGCCCTAACAGTAAAGAACCCCCCACGTTGCCTGAGGTTAAAACGCTTCTCCTCTAATCGCATTGTATGCCCTCGAGTCCTCATGCAATCCCTTCGAATGAACAGCTTTTTTTCTAAGCTGGGATCCCCATTAAGATATTTATAAATTGCTATCATGTCCCCCCTCAGACGTCTCTTCTCCAGGGAGAATAAATCGAGCGATTGTAGACGCTCTTCATAGTCAAGGTCCTCCAATCCCCTAATTAGTTTAGTTTACCTGTAGGTACAATTAATATCTCCTAAACCGGCACGGTTTAGGAGATATTTGCAGTGCATGCTGCCGCTCACGAGAGCGGCGCATGCGCTCTGAAGGTCCGGGGGGACCTTCAGTTCTGCTTGCCGGGAGCTTGCCGGAGAATCACTCCTGCGCGCATGCGCGGGAGTGACGTAGTCGCGGCTCCGGCCAATCACAGCGCCGGAGCCGCCGAACCCGGAAGAGACGCTGAGGGATTATGGCAGCGCCCGCAGCGATGTCCAGAGGTCCGTGTCGGGGCTTAGTTCTAAGGTAAGTAATACATAATGAGCTAGTATGCGATGCATACTAGCTCATTATGCCTTTGTTTTGCAGGGGTTTTTTTTAGTTAGCGTTTTTGGGTTTACAACCGCTTTAACTGCTCGCCGGTTGTCCACAGTAGGTATACTGCAGTCAAGCGGCACAGCCCTGCAGGATCATATACCTGTATGTTGTCGGAGGACTTCCAGGTTTGCAGACGTGCATCCCCGCTGACCCATGCTGTGGTTGGACTGTGTGCAATTTTGTCAGCACGGTCCAGGCCAATGAGCCATGGCTGAGACCAGCTAATCGACTGTGTCCATTCACAGCACAGTGCCCTGTATTTACAAGCACACATAGCTCTGTACATGGATCATCGATCTGGCAGATGTTTCTCCTTGCAAAGCAGAGAAAAAACAGACAGATAGCAAAGTAAAAGCAGCACACATTACACATTGATAGGCATATAGTTACCTCCTTGATTGCCCCTAGATGTTAACCCCTTCTCAGCCAATGTCATTAGCACAGTGTCAGTATGCAGTATTATCACTGAATTAGTGTCACTAGCGATGTCAGTGTCAGTTAGTGACACTCCCAAATAGTGTCTGCTAGCATCAGATTGTTTACCACCCTATCACAGTCCCACTATAAGTCTGATCCCTGCCATTACAGTTGAGTGCCTATAGTTGTGTAAATTCCGGTATATATATATATATATATATATATATATACACCATAGTTTGTAGATGCTATAATTTTCACGAAAACTAATTCATATACACTTATTGGGATTTTTATTTTTATTTTTTTTATCAAAGACATGTAGCAGAATACATTTTGCCCTTTATTTTTTTGAAGAAATTTGATGTTTTGATTTTTTTTATTGGATATTTTATATAACAAAAAATAGATAATATTTTTGTTTTTTCTAAATTTTTGATCTTTTTTGTTTATATTGCAAATAATAAAAAAAACCCAGTGGTGATTAAATACCACCAAAAGAAAGTTCTATCAGTATGAAAAAATGATACCAATTTAATTTGTGTACAGCCTTGCATGACTGTGCAATTGCCAGGGAAAGTAGAGCAGTGCTGAATAGCAAAAAATCCCCTGTTCATGAGAGGGATAAAACCTTCCGGAGGCCAAGTGGTTAATTTATCAAAGCAGCATAAAAACAGAGCCGAAACCCATGGGAAATCAGAGGAAAATCAACATGTTTTGTGTTACTTTAGCACTTAAAAGTGTGTTTCCATTGAAGTCTTTGGAACCAAAAACGGAACCTGCTGTGGGAAAAAAAAGTCCCTGACCCTTTCCAAAAAACGCACCAGTAGAAAATGCAGGGATGTGAACATGACCTATAGAAAACTTTGTTAAATGGACTGTAGTGCATTTTTGCAAAACGCACTGAAAAAACACAAAGTTGTGAACCGGGTCTAAAGGATGTTTTTGGTTTATGGCCTGTGCTGTTTGGGCTTTCCTTTCTTTTTCCCATTCTCTTCCTTTTTTCTACCCTGCTATCTCTCCTTCTACTCACATCACAAGGTAATTAGCCCCCTCAAGCCACATCCTGGCAGCTCTTTATGTGGCCTTCAATGCAGAGCAGCTTCTGGATCATGTAACTGCTGTGATTGGCTCCCTATCAGAAACCATGCCTGAGAACTGTCAGAGACAACTCAGTCAATGTGCTAGGAGAGTGCAGCAAGCACGTACCCAGCACAACGCCTCAGATTGCCATGGACACATTTGTGCAGCAGCTGGGCTTTGAGGCCCACTATACCTGCTGCTGCATATACCAGTTACACAGTTGGGAAGAGGTTAAAGTGGTAGTTAAGCCACTTTATCCCATTCTGTCTGTTTAATAACGCTGTGTGCCCCTGTGTCTGTGTTTTATAAAAATAAGCTGTTCAAAAGCTTTAGTGGTCAGTTTACAGAGGGGGAGTGTATAGCCAGGCAGGATCAGCCAGGTTTTTTTAGGTGATAGAAGGGGCCAAATTATACAGCACAAGCACTGTGCTGTATAACATGCTTTAGGGAAAAGGATCAATATATATTTTTTTAAGGTTAAGAAATGCTTTAAGATCCAAACATTCTAACGGTTTTGATTTCCAATGCCATCACTGGACAGATTAAGCTGTGCTCAGGTGTCTGCTAAATAGTGGCAGACTGAATTACAGTGCCTTGCGAAAGTATTCGGCCCCCTTGAACTTTGCAACCTTTTGCCACATTTCAGGCTTCAAACATGCAGTCCGAGGCATGGCTCCCTTCCCACATCCTTATACATAAAAAATTCATAATAGAATGCAATACAATATTTACACTGATATCTATAACATAAAATATTCTAGACAGAAATGCAAGGAAATTATACATTTCAAATACAGTGCCTTGCGAAAGTATTCGGCCCCCTTGAACTTTGCGAACTTTTGCCACATTTCAGGCTTCAAACATAAAGATATAAAACTGTAATTTTTTGTGAAGAATCAACAACAAGTGGGACACAATCATGAAGAGGAACAAAATTTATTGGATATTTCAAACTTTTTTAACAAATAAAAAACTGAAAAATTGGGCGTGCAAAATGATTCAGCCCCCTTAAGTTAATACATTGTAGCGCCATCTTTTGCTATCAGTTTTGCACATCGAGAGACTGAAATTTTTGTCCATTCCTCCTTGCAAAACAGCTCGAGCTCAGTGAGGTTGGATGGAGAGCGTTTGTGAACAGCAGTTTTCAGTTCTTTCCACAGATTCTCGATTGGATTCAGGTCTGGACTTTGACTTGGCCATTCTAACACCTGGATATGTTTATTTGTGAACCATTCCATTGTAGATTTTGCTTTATGTTTTGGATCATTGTCTTGTTGGAAGATAAATCTCCATCCCAGTCTCAGGTCTTTTGCAGACTCCATCAGGTTTTCTTCCGGAATGGTCCTGTATTTGGCTCCATCCATCTTCCCATCAATTTTAACCATTTTCCCTGTCCCTGCTGAAGAAAAGCAGGCCCAAACCATGATGCTGCCACCACCATGTTTGACAGTGGGGATGGTGTGTTCAGGGTGATGAGCTGTGTTGCTTATTACGCCAAACATAACATTTTGCATTGTTGCCAAAAAGTTCGATTTTGGTTTCATCTGACCAGAGCACCTTCTTCCACATGTTTAGTGTGTCTCCCAGGTGGCTTGTGGCAAACTTTAAACGACACTTTTTATGGATATCTTTAAGAAATTGTTTTCTTCTCGCCACTATTCCATAAAGGCCAGATTTGTGCAGTATACGACTGATTATTGTCCTATGGACAGAGTCTCCCACCTCAGCTGTAGATCTCTGCAGTTCATCCAGAGTGATCATGGGCCTCTTGGCTGCATCTCTGATCAGTCTTCTCCTTGTATGAGCTGAAAGTTTAGAGGGACGGCCAGGTCTTCGTAGATTTTCAGTGGTCTGATACTCGTTCCATTTCAATATTATCGCTTGCACAGTGCTCCTTGGGATGTTTAAAGCTTGGGAAATCTTTTTGTATCCAAATCGGGCTTTACACTTCTCCACAACAGTATCTCGGACCTGCCTGGTGTGTTCCTTGTTCTTCATGATGCTCTCTGCGCTTTAAACGACTATCACAGTGCAGGTGCATTTATACGGAGACTTGATTACACACAGGTGGATTCTATTTATCATCATTAGTCATTTAGGTCAACATTGGATCATTCAGAGATCCTCACTGAACTTCTGGAGAGAGTTTGCTGCACTGAAAGTAAAGGGGCTGAATAATTTTGCATGCCCAATTTTTCAGTTTTTTTTTTTGTTAACAAAGTTTGAAATATCCAATAAATTTTGTTCCACTTCATGATTGTGTCCCACTTGTTGTTGATTCTTCACAAAAAATTACAGTTTTATATCTTTATGTTTGAAGCCTGAAATGTGGCAAAAGGTTGCAAAGTTCAAGGGGGCGAATACTTTCGCAAGGCACTGTATTTGAAATGTATCATTTCCTTGCATTTCTGTCTAGAATATTTTATCTTATAGATATCAGTGTAAATATTGTATTGCATTCTATTATGAATTTTTTATGTATAAATGTTCCCCCTAGGATGTGGGAAGGGAGCCATGCCTCGGACTGCAATTTTGGCTTACGATGGTTTGTTTGTTGCTTTGCAAAATACAATAACTTGATGGAAGTTACTGCTTGAGATTCCATCCTTTTATACAGTTGCCGACCACCCTATAGCAGTTTTACTTCTACGACCACGCTGCACAAGATCTTGTATATATATGTGATCCTGCTGTGATTTTACACAGCGGGAGCCAATCAACAGGTCCACCGGACTCAATGTCTGCCGGCACCCGCTGATCGTTTGGTACACAGGCAGAACGGCAGTCTGTATATGTAAACAAGGCAGATTGCCATTCTGTCAGTACAGAAGGCATGGATCCTGTGTATCTGCAAAGTAGGGACACAGATCCATGTCTTCCATAAGTAAAAGCACCTCCCTCACTACACTAAAACACTAGCTAGGCACAAAGTTAACCCTTTGATCGCCCCTGATATTAACCTCTTCCCAGCAAGTGACATTAGTACAGTGACAGTGCATATTTTTAGCACTGATCACTGTATTAGTGTTACTGGTTCCCAAAAAAGTGTCAGTTAAGGCCCGTACACACGTAGCTATTGTCGGCCAAACGATCGGCCGTCTTTTGTCCGGTGCTGTCCTGTCGGCTGAAAAGTGCTAAAGACTGCACACGAATTTTGTCGGCCAACAACAGCCGACTGCAGAAGTGATGTCATGTGATGGTTTACTTTCCGTGTGTTTTTTCTTTTCTGAGCATGCCCAGTCTTGCTAATCTGCTTTTTGTCGGCCGAATTCTGTACTGACTGGCGAACAATCGGCCGTTCTGGTGACGGCCAACAAAAATTTTGAAGTCTGCACGCCAGATCCCGTTCGGCCGAAAATTCGCTGTCGGTTGTCGGAAGCATCATACTAACAAGCCGACAATCGGCCGATCGATCGGTGGCCGAATATTTATGGCCCACAATCGCTACGTGTGTACGGGGCTTTAGTGTCCGATTTGTCTGCAGTAAAATTGCTGATCGTCGCCATTACTAGTAAAAAATAAAAATTCCATAAATACATCCCATAATTTGTAGACGCTAAAACTTTTGCGCAAACCAATCATTATACGCTTATTGGGATTTTAACAAAAATATGTATCAGAATACATATTGGCTTAAAATGATAAAGGAATTCAATTTTTTATTGAATATTTTTTGCAGCAGAAAGTAAAAAATATTGTTTTTTTTTTTTAAATTGTCGGTCTATTTTTTTTTTAACGCAAAAAAAAAAAAAAAAAGCAGAGGTGATCAAATGCCACCAAAAAAAAGCTCTATTTGTAGGAAAAAAGGACAAACATTTTATTTGGGTACAGTGTCGCACGGCCACGCAATTGTCAGTTAACCACTTTACGTCTGCTCACAGTAATATTATTGCGGCAGAGTGGCTCGTTATCGTCTGACGACGTAGTACTAAGTCGTCAGACACTCCCCCTTCTGGGCGGCGCTTGCGCGCCGCCGGAGGCTCGCTCCCGCTGTTTTCATTCACAGCGGGAGTCGGGCCAGGGGAGGAGCAGCGGCGATCGCTGCTGCTCTTACCCGATCGTCGGGGATCGAGTCTGGAGATCCGCCCGCTGTGTGTAAACACAGCTGGCGGATCTCCATAGTGACAGGGAGTGACAGATCGGACTGTTCAGCATAGCTGGACATCCGATCTGTCCATGACTCACTCAGTCACCTCCCCCCCTACACGTCAGTAAGCACCAGGCGTACATTAACCCCTCCCTCTCCAATAAAATTAACCCCTTCCCTGCCAGTGTCATTTTTACAGTAACAGTGCATATATATAGCACTGATTACTGCAGTAATGTCACTGGTACCCCCAAAAGTGTCAAAAATGTCAGTCAAGGGTCCGATCTGTCCGCCGCAATGTCGCAGTCCCGCAAAAAAAATCGCAGATCGCCGCCATTACGCGTTAAAAAAAACCACCAAAAATGACAGAAATCTTTCCTTTTGTTAGTAAACGCAATAACTTTTGCGCAAACCAATCAAAATACGCTTATTGCGATTTTTTTTACCAAACATATGTAGCATAAAACAAATTGGCCAAAAATTTTTATAAAAAATTGGTTTTTACATCTTTTTTGGGGGGAATTTCATATAAAAAAATGTTAAAAATATTGTTATTTTTTCAAAATAAATGCTCTTTTTTTGTTTATAGCGCAAAAAGTAAAAATCGCACAGGTGATCAAATACCACCAAAAGAAAGCTCTGTTTGTGGGAAAAAAAGGACGTAAATTTAGTTTGGGTACGGCGTCGCACGACCGCGCAATTGTTAGTTGAAGTCGCACAGCGCCGAATCGCAAAAAGTGGCCTGGACGGAAGACAGCAAAATCCTCCGGTGGTAAAGTGGTTAAAATAACGCACTGCTACATCACAAAAAATGGCCTGGTCATGAAGGGGGGTAAATCTTCCGGAGCTGAAGTGGTTAAAGAATCCCATCACAATGTTTTACCTGTAAAAGGATCCTCTTTGTAGCATTATGGCTCAGGTTATGCCTTTCTGGTTGAAATCCCTGCCCAAATTAACAGTTGGAAGTTGAAAGGTGACACAGCAACGAAATAGATGTCCCTTGTCTGGCTATATAGGTAGTCAGATAGGTAAGACTGTAAACATACAGTGAATCCGGTAAGTATTCACAGCGCTTCACTTTTTCTACATTTTGTTATAATACAGCCTTATTCCAAAAAGGATCAAATTCATTATTTTCCTCAAAACTCTACAATCAATACCCCATAATGAAAATGTGAAAGAAGTTTGTTTTAAATCTTTGCAAATTTATTAAAAATAAAAAAGGAAAAAAAAAATCACAACGCAAGTGTTCACAGCTTTTGCCATGACACTCAAAAGTGAGCTCAGGTGCATCCTGTTTCCACTGATCCTCCCTAAGGTTGTTCTACAACTTGCTTGGAGTCCACCTGTGGTAAATTCAGTTGATTAGACACGATTTGGAAAGGCACACACCTGTCTATATAAGGTCCCACAGTTAAAAGTGTATGTCAAAGCACAAACCAAGCCATGAAGTCCAAGGAATAGTCTGTGGACATCGGAGACAGAATTGGCACAGATCTGGGGAAGGGTGCAGAAACATTTCTGTGTCATTGAAGGTCCCAATGAGCACAGTGGCCTCCATCATCTGTAAATGGGAGAAGCTTGAAACAACTAGGAATCTTCCTAGATCGGGCCACCTGGCCAAACTGAGCGATCAGGGGAGAAGGACCTTAGTCAGGGAGGTGACCAGGAACCCGATGGTCACTCTGACAGAGTTTCAGCATTTTTCTGTGGAGAGAGGAGAACCTCCCAGATGAACAACTATCTCTGCAGCACTCCACCAATTAGGCCTGTATGGTAGAGTGGCCAGATGGAAGCCACTCATCATTAAAAGGCACATGGCAGTCCGCCTGGGGTTTGCCAAAAGGCCCCTAAAGTACTCTCAGACCATGAGAAACAAAATTCTCTGCTCTGATGTAACAAAAATTGAACTCTTAGGCCAGAATGACAAGCGTCATGTCTGGAGGAAACCAGGTTACCACTCTTTACCTGGCCAAAACCATCCCTACAGTGAATACTGTATATAATAATACAAGCTGCGCTGAAAAATTATAAAGTGAAACGTGAATATCAAAAGTATCCCAAATGACCAATATGCATAAACATGCAATAATAAGTGTACATATAAATAAAAGTCAACACTCGCCCCACACTCACAGATCCAGGGGTCTCCAAACAGCCACCATATGAAAAAATAATAAGGGCTCCAAAGTGTAAACCAGTTACAACATTTATTAAAAATTAAAGTAATCCACTTACACAATGCAGATCAATGTACGCTAAAAAGAATTAATGCCTAACCTTAATGGGTAACCCCTGGATCTGTAAGTGTGGGAGTATTGACTTGCTGGTGGATTACACTGCCCCCTCCTCTGGCAGTGGGTACTCTCCTGTGAATTCCCCTGTAGCTCCATCCTGTCGGAAGTCCTGCAGAGCCCTGTGAACTCTGGCTTGTCCTTACCACCTTAGTGGCTGTTTGGCTGCATTACCTGTGCTATCTGGTAAGCAGATTTGCATGTGGTGGTGGATTGGTGCATAAGCGGTGGAGGACAACACAGCACGTGTCTGTATTGATTCAAGAATCGATATACTTAACTCATAATCACCATTTCACTTTTCGGGACTTTTTCATTGATCATAACAATTTATTATTGATGATACGGACATTTAGCCACATTTATATGTACACTTAATATTGCATGTTTATGCCTATTGGTCATTTGTGATACTTTTGATATTCACGTTTCACTTTATAATTTTTTTGCGCAGCTTGTGATATTATATAATCTTATTTGTGCTATCTCACTGGAAGCTGCGGCTTTTTTTTTTTTTTGGTCACTGGCGTGGTTATATACACATATTTATCCCTACAGTGAAGCATGGTGGTGGCAGCATCATGCTGTGGGGAGGAACTGGTAGACTAGTCAGGATCAGGGGAAAGATGATTGCAGCAATGTACAGAGACATCCTTGATAAAAACCTGCTGTAGAGCTCTCTGAACCTCAGACTGGGGTGAAGGTTTATCTTACAACAGGAGAACAACCCAAAGCACACAGCCAAGATAACAAAGGAATGGCTATGGGACAACTCTGTGAATGTCCTTAAGTGGCCCAGCCAGAGCCCAGACTTGAACCCGACTGAACATCTCTGGAGAGATCTGAAAATGACTGCCGGACCTCTCCAGCTCCATCAGGTTGGATGGGGAGCGTCGGTACACAAAGAAGAATGGGGAAAAAAACTACTTAAAAATAGGTGTGCCATGCTTGTAGCATCATACTCATAAAGACTTGAGACTGTAATTGGTGCCAAAGGTGCTTCAACAAAGTATTGAGCAAAGGCTGTGAATACTTATGTACTGTATTTTCTGGCGTATAAGACTACTTTTGAACCTCAAAAAAATCCCCCAAAAATGGGGGGTCATCTTATACGCCGAGTATAATATCTCAAAGGTAACCTAAGTATAAGTATTACCGGTAGATGTAATCTCAAGACACTGGCTGTGTGGGAATCCTGTACCGGTATACTGTATGTACCGTAGCTTCGGCTACATACAGTGTACCGCGCTGAGCCAATCAGGGAGAGCGATGTATTCTATTATTGAATGCAAAGCCTGCTCAGATTGGCGGAGTAACATCAGCCCGCCTCTCTGACTCTGCCAATCCAAGCAGGCTTTGCATTCAATAATAGAATACATCGCTCACTGTGATTGGCTCAGCGCGGTATACTGTATGTAGCCAAAGCTACGGTACATACGGTATACCAATACAGGATTCCCGCACAGCCAGCGCCTTGAGATTACATCTACTGGTAATACTTAGGGTACCTTGGAGATATTATGAGAGATTACATGTATTACAGTACTAGGGTACCTTGGAGATCTATGAGAAATCTGATGTTTTTCAATGGTGTTGCCTTGCTTCGGAAGGGGGGTAGTCTTATACGGTGAGTATAGCCCAAAACCTATGTTTTAACTTGAAAATTAGGGGGGTCGTCTTATACGCCCAGTCGTCTTATAGGCCAGAAAATACGGTACATGTGATTTTTTTATTTTTAATAAATTTACAGATTTCAAAAAAATGTATTTCCCATTGTCATTATGGGGTATTGTTTGTAGAATTTTGAGGAAACAATTGAACTTAATCAATTTTTGAATAGGGCTGTAACATGACAAAATGTGGAAAAAGTTAAGCGCTGTGAATACTTTCCGGATTCACTGTATGTATTTCAGTTGTATATTAAGCGCTTAGCCTAGAGTTCTACTTTAACTATAGTGCTCTAATAATTAATATTATTATGTACTTTTAGAAACTTTAAGAAAGTGTATGAGGTCAAACAGGTAACAGCGGGAACTGTTAAGCAAGCCATAGATGATGACATTTTTTTTCCTGCAACCAAGAAAAATCGCTCGATTTCCCCATCTACACATTCAGGGCGGAATACACCCTGCAGCACTGTTGTATGCAGCCAGCTGGAAGCCTTCCCTGCAGGCAGAACACAATACTTACTGCTGGCGACTATAGCTGTCAGCAGTAATCGCATGTAAGAAATTCTACAGGATGGTTGTACTGAAATAAATTAATGGATCAACTTCAGCACAACCAGCATTACACTTGCATAAGCCCAATAATGAACAATTCTCTTTAACCACTTGCCGACCAGCCGCCCGCAGATATAAGGTGGCAGGTTCCCGCAAAACGCTGTACCTGTATGTTGCTTTGCGGGAGAAATTGTGGGGGCGCGTACGCATGCCCATTCGCCAGCGAGCAAGCTGATCTGCGGGACCGGTGGGCGTGATTGCCGCGGGTCACCCGCAATCACTCCCCGTGGAGATAGAACGGCAGTCTGCTTTTGTAAACACAGCAGACCATTGTTCTGTCAGCAATCAACACAGGGCTCCTGTGTTCCTTCTATTTAGGAACACAAGTCCCTAAGTTGATTCCATAAGCCCATCCCCCCCACAGTTAGAAAACCCTCCCTAGGCATACATTTAACCCTTGGTGTTTACCCCTTCCCTGCAATTGTCATTATTATAGTAACTGCAAATTTTTATCACTGATTACTGTAGTAATGTCACTGGTCCCCCCAAAAGTGTCAAAAATGTCAGTTAGGTGTCCGATCTGTCTGCTGCAATGTTGCAGTCCTGCTAAAAATTGCAGATCGCCGCCATTACTAGTAAAAAATAAATAAATAAATAAAAATGACATAAATCTTTCCCCTAGTTTGTAGACGCAATAACTTTTGTGCAAACCAATCAATATACACTTATAGGGATTTTTTTACCAAAAATATTTAGCAGAATACAAATTGGCCTAAAATGATGAAAAACTTTGATTTTTAATTTATTTTTATTGGGAATGTTATATAGCAGAAAGTGAAAAATATTGTTTTTTTTTTTTAGAATTGTCGCTCTTTTTTTGTTTATAGTGCAAAAAATAAAAATTGCACAGGTGATCAAATACCACTAAAAGAAAGCTCTATTTGTGGGGAAATAAAAGACATCAATTTTATTTGGGTACATCATCGCACGACCGAGCAATTGCCAATTAAAATGCCGACTAGCAAAAAATGGCCTGGTCATTAAGGGGGAAAATCTACCGGTCCAAAAGTGGTTGAAATGTCAAACCTTTTAAAGTTCAAGTTTAACTCCTTCCCATCCTGCCACAGTGTCCTTTCAACTGGGCTATTACTACTGGGGGGGTGCTGGAAGGTCTGCCTGACCACTGTGATTGGCTTACACAGTGTTCATATGATCAGCAGACAGTCTTGCCAACTCCCGTTCATTACTGGAGAATGGAAGCGGTCTTTGATAGCTCATTCCCTGTGCTGGGAGCACACAGTGAGCATGCTCTCAGCACAGATACCTCTGCCATTCATGAACGCATATGTGCGGCATGTAGGCAGTAAAGCCCACCCTCTTTGCGGCCACTCCCATGCATTATGTGGGCAGCAAGAAGTTAATCTGCTGCATATATTTTGCTTTCCCTGATTCCTGCACCCCCCTCATCAACATATTGATGACATTTTTTAAAGTAAACCTTTCTGTTTTCATATCAAGATGCCCTAATGGGTGGATGTTTGGAAAAGTGGACATATGTTTGGAGAAGTGGGCATTCCTAAGCTATGTTTGCATGTAGAGTGTCACCCACTTATGATAACTGGGCCTCTATGATTGAAAGAACTGAAATACAATGAAAGGGGTGAACCAAAGAGGGTCAGAATGCGGAGGAAAGAGCTAAAACAGTGATGGCGAACCTTGGCACCCCAGATGTTTTGAAACTAGATTGCCCATGATGCTCATGCACTCTGCAGTGTAGTTACATAGTAGGTGAGGTTGAATATAGACAATAGTCCATCCAGTTCAACCTGTGTAGGTGTGTGTGGCTGCAATCATCTCACATACCCCTGAATGTTCTGATCCTTGAGATGTACATCTAAGAGTCTTTTGAAAGCCACCATACTTCCCGCAGAAACCACCTCTTGTGGGAGAGAATTCCACAAGCTTGTAGCCCTAACAGTAAAGAACCCCCCACGTTGCCTGAGGTTAAAACGCTTCTCCTCTAATTGCATTCTATGCCCTCGCATCCTCATGCAATCCTTTCGACTGAATAGCTTTTTTTTTAGTTGAGCATCATGGGAAATGTAGTTCCCAAACATCTGGGGTGCCAAGGTTCGCCATCACTGCCCTAGATGATGGTCGGCTCAGTGAGTCTTCCTGCAGCTTCTAATGCACACTGTAAAAACTCAGTGCAGTGCAGTGAACTCACAGGAAGCAATTTCAGTACAACTGTGCAGACTGAAGGGAAGGCCGGAGCTCAGCTTTGATATTAGAATACCACGACTCTGATTTCTAAATGTAATCTGCAAAACAAATATTCAACACTTAATATTTTAATAGTAATATCTAAACAAAACAAGTTACTTTGTGCATTACCATCGTACACAATCTGACCGAATCTTTACATCAGTACATTGCAAAAAGTATTTTATAAACACGTTCTTCCACTGACATTGTATCAGTAAGCCTTTGTGATCAAAGATACAGGACTAAAATACGCATTAAAAAAAAACCCATTGTAACCATAAATTTGAAAAGGCATCCTGACAAATGTAAAGTATATAAAGAGGAGGTTATCATATACCTGGGTATCAGAGAGCTGCGATGCTTTCTCATCTTGTTGACGGACCCAGTGTGCCAGCAGCCAATTGTAAGCTGAACCAATGCCTATGAGTAATATCCTATTCATTTGGTAAGAGGTAATGCCATTGCTTAGTCAAAAAGGGGGAAACAAACGTGTAAACATACCCATACAAGGGCGCAAAAACACGCAACCAAAAATAGCATTTTTTTTTTAAACTATGTGTATTTGATTGTCCTGAACACCAACGTTCTGATGTTCTGCCCTGTGTCTGCATTCCAGCGTTTTGTTAAGCTATTACAGAAAACATGTATTGAGAGATTAAAGGCAAAGTTCACCTAACAAGTGCATGTTTAATATTTTATCAATTTTATTTATTATTTTATTTATTTTTTGCATAGGAGTCTGCAAAGCTTTGCACTAATTTCAGGTGCAATGCCAAACTATTCCTCTAACTCCCTGCCAATACCACAGGCTTTGAGAGCTGGAGGAAGTGTCAATGGACGAGCATAGTGATCGCCCCACTTGTGGTCCACTGAGAAATACTAGTCTGTCTGCCATGGTGGAAGATGGAACTTGTAGTTCAATAATTAAGGCCGTCTTCAACTTGTTTAAGAGCAGCATGAACAGCAAGGTTTGACAAAGCATTTGCAAAGCTTTTAGCAGCTTTCTTGAAGCTTTTAAAGTGCCATTCAGCGCCAGTTTGTGAATGTTGGACACAGATCCGAATGGAAGAGCTTATTGCCACATTACGTAAGCTGCTAGCAGACTTCAGCAGGTTTTCATAAAGCTTCAAAAAGTGCTGAAGCCTTGTTTAGTGGAACTGGTAATTGGCCCTTGCATTAGGATCTGTGTTCAACATTGGAGCTAAAGGGCACTTTAAAAGCTTGCGGAAACCTCTACAAATGCTTTGTTAAAGCTTGTGTGGAAACAGGCCAAACAGATCTCACTTGTACAATCGCACTGATTTTAAAGTGACAGTGGCTGGGGAGAACACCCCTACGCTTTTAGGGGGGGGGGGGGGTAGCTTAGCAACATGTTATACCCTAAAATTGGTAAAACATAAACACGTTGCAAAAGGCGGAGATGGCCTTCAATCTGGCCATACACTGCTAATTTTTTTGCATTCAGCCAGTGGTCTGAACAAAGGAAAATAAAAAAAACTAGCAGATTCCTCCGTACACATTTGGATCAGTGTATGGCCAGTTTTATGGAGGCTTCAATTGTTTAACTTCTTCTTCTTAAAGTATAACTTGCCTGGCGGTCATATTCATCCAATGGCTTCAACATATTGTGATGAACTAGCCCCCAACAAGTATGTATGATCACAAGACTTCTCTAGCTTTCTAAACTGAAAACTTGTGCTGGCCATACCTGTATGGGTTTCTTTTGTTTAATAAATCTAACAGAGTCCTTCATCCATGATATGAGCACAGATGGAGCAATCACCCTGCCGAGCTAATGTTTTCTGACAGCTGGCACCACCAGCTGTCTCAATACCCTAACAATGCCTGCGTCTGATTGTATGCAGGTGCTATTTGGATAACAATTTTCCAAAAGGCTTCTTGGACAACTAACTGTTGTGGAACATAGCAGTGTCAGCAGGGCCATACACTGTTGGTATTTCTGCTGAGCCAGCCGGAATTGGCCAAAAAAACAAGCCAGCTTTAGTGATTGAAGCCAAAAACAGCCATGGGAGCTTAGTGTAGATTACTCCCAGTATAGACATCAAAAACCCAACTCCAGCTTTTGGAAATAACTGTTTTTAGAATTGCGGTAGACCTGATTAAAAAAAAAAAACACAGCTTTTGCTGCAATAGTCACGTTCTCTACAGTGATGTCCCCCATAGATCATCAGTCCTCTTCCACTGAGCACAGGAGGTCATGGACACAACCCCATGTGTCCATGGAGGTGGGAGAGCAAGTCATCACTTTGGCCTGGGCTCCTAGAAGAATGCTGCAGAGGATGGCGTCCAATGGCAGTAAACTTGTAGTATAATGCGTGCTTTACCACAAGTTACCATGACAGGCAGTAATGCAGGAACTGCGGTAAGGTACTATTAAAGGATAGGTCCACCCTAAAAATAAAATCCCTGCATCTATATATCTCCACGTTCAAATACTAACCTATCTAGCCCTGTAAAGAAGAAATCAGTTTACTTACCATTTATGAAGCCGATCCGACCTGATCCCACGCTGAGCTGTCAGCTACGGCTTCTCTGTGGAGGCGATTGCAGAAGACACAGCTAACAAAGGAAGTCCCATAGTAAGTCTCTGGGTGACATCAGATCCCATTAATTTCACAGCTGTTGTTGGCTGTGTCCTCTGCAGAGCTTCTGCTGTAGATCGGGTCGGATCGGCTTCAAATAATGTAAGTATACTGATTTCTTCTTTACAGGGCTAGATAGGTTAGTGCTAGAAACGTGGAGATCTATAGATGCAGGGATTTTAGTTTTAGGGTGGACTTATCCTTTCATTTCAAAAGGTGCCATTTACTTACAACAGCACCACAACAAACTGATGCAGTGATGGGAAATGACCCAAAAAAATGGTCTGGTGCAATTTTTTACCTGGACTGAACATTGTTTTGGCACCAATTCAAATCTAAAGTCTTAAGGGGCACTGCCAGCTCATTCAACATTAATAGAGAGCCTTAAAGCCCAATTTGCAACAAGGTCCCCCGGGATTACAAGGGCTAAATGCTCATTGAAGCTGGGCATCTATGGGTCAGTTTTTTTTAATGAGTCAATTCGTTAAATTGGTTCAGCAAACAAGATGGCTGCTTACACTGTATATGGGTAATACATCCGCTCTTCTTAACCCATAAAGCACATCTCACTGTATCGTAAGTGCATAGAATAGGTCACTTTTCCCACTGGGAAAATTCAAATCAGACCTGGAAACTTAAATATATTCTGTCAGTGCAAGCAATATTCCAATGTTGTCAGCATCATGCTAGATCTCGCTCAGCTTACTTAGTGCTGGAATTTTATTTTATTTTTTTAAAGCTGGAAGTATATTCACTCCCATATTTACAGAAAGGTGCATGCATGTGAGGTCATATTAGATGACATCAGGAAATAGAGGAGACTACGGATGTTAGTCCTCCTCCAGGAAAGTGCTAGAAAATGTTTTGCTAAATACTCAAATCACAGTAGTATCTAACAGAATTTTGCTAACATGATAGCCTTACTACATATTTTATTCACAATACGCTATTTTTTTAGATAAACATTGGTAGATCCAATCAAATTTTCTTCACATTCCTTAGGACTCATTCACACCAGCGTAACCAACACTGCGTACATCATATCGTTTGTATGCATCTGTACACAGCACTATAGAAGGCTATGGGCCCATCCAGACAGCTGCACAGCGTTGAGCAGCATAATAAGGGGACAAAGCTGCGACCAGGACCGTATTTTATGCATGTAGACATTTGTGTCATTATTTACCTGCAGCCTATTGGCTGCCGCTGCTGATTGGGGCCGAAATGTCAATTTTCACATATAGCCAGCAGTGTTCCCACCGCTGATTACACAATATTGATGCTTACATATTGTCATTAATGCGGTGACGGCACATACGCAGAATGACCCCAGCCAATCCTTCATGAATGACTGAAATTCATCAGTCCCCACAACATGAATAACTCATTTAGGACCCTTTCACACGGGGCGGATTCCACCCCAATCAGCAGGGGATCAGCTCACTCATCGACTGCTGATTGGAACAGAACAGGTGGATGACAGGTCTGTGTCTGCTCCGTTTATGCAGAGCAGACACAGACAGAGCCCCCTCTGTTCTATGAGCGGCCAGGAGTAAAAAGACCCCGCTATCTGTTTACACACAGCTACCCTCTGAACCGATCCGCCTAAATGTTAGATGATGGATTCCTTACCATTTTTTTTTTTTAAGCGTACTGGATCGGACCCGGAGGTATGTGGGTGTAAATGAACACAAATCCATTCACACCCGCCTGTCAATAGGAATGCAAGGACCTTATGATCAAGTCCGCCTGAAAAACTGACAGGCAGACCTGATCGGATCGCCCGTGATGAAAGGGCCTTAGGGTAAACATCAACTGTATGTAATCAGCAGCACAGGAGCTGTTGATTGCATGTTGTTGACATGTCACCCCTAAATGATGGCGGCCATTAGAGTATATTTACCATGTACAAACCTTACATGTCTACAGTGTGCGGACAAGATTTTACACAGGATCTTGTTGTTAGTAGGATCCTGCGTAAATACATCCAGGTCCTATTAAAGAGGCCTTAAAGTGACTGTTAAGTAAGATTACTTTAAATTGCAAACATACACTGGGCTTGTTCACACAGGTGTACTACAGCATGCATCCATGTGAGGGCTGTGCTTACCTGCACAGGGAAGCACTGGTGTGTAGGCAGTCCCACTCATGTGTATTGGGATCTAGCAGCTGCACGGACACAGCCACTGCTCCCACAGCATGGCTATCAAACTGGGAGCAGAGGCTGTGTCAGTATAGCCTCTGCTTCCCAACTGACATCAATGAGACTGCCCTCACACCTGTGCATTCACATGCGGGCAAAATCAGCCCTCACACGGATGTTTGGTGTAGTACAGCCATGCAAATGAGGCCTTACCTATATACAAGAGCATAAAAACATACAGTATCTCTGTTACTGCCTGTGCCGAACGCTGATCCAATGAGGAACTGCTGCCCTAACGCTCTTCTGAAACCAACATTGTCAATCTGCTCTGTCAACCCCCCCCCCCCCCCCCCCTTCCAATGATGCACTCAATGGCTCAGACCTTTACATCCCTAATGCGTTCTGTAGTGCAATTTTGGCGATTTCAGAAAAAACTTCAGGAAGCAATGCATATTCCCCTTCATTAGAGTGGTGTTCAGCACTAAAGGTTTCCCTCCATTGGAGTGGTGTTCAGCGCTGCATATTCCCCTCCATTGGGGAGGTGTTCAGCACTGCAGGTTTCCCTCCATTGGGTAGGTGTTCAGCACTGCAGGTTTCCCTCCATTGGGGAGGTGCTCAGCACTGCATATTCCCCTCCATTGGGGAGGTGTTCAGCACTGCAGGTTTTCCTCCATTGGAGAGGTGTTCAGCACTGCAGGTTTCCCTCCATTGGAGTGGTGTTCAGCAATGCAGGTTTCCCTCCATTGGAGCGGTGTTAGGCAGTACAGGCAGCAGGAGAGATAAGTATTTACGCTCCTCTTTACAGGCACAATTGCGATTACCATTAAAATTGTTGTGACGGAGTTACTTTAAAGTGATTGTAAAATCAGTTTTTTTTTTAGTTAAAAATAACAAACCAATTATACTAACAGCCCAGATCTTCCTCTTCTCGGGTCCCTCTTCGGTGCTCCTGGCCCCTCCCTTATGTTGAGTGCCCCCACAGCTAGCAGCTTGCTATGGGGGCACCCGAGCCGAGCCACAGCTTCCTGTGTCCATTCACCCCGCCCCTCCGTCTCCCCTGATTGGCTGACTGACTTAGACTGACCACAGTGGGAGCCAATGGTGTGGCGCTGCTGTCTCAGCCAATGAGGAGGGGAGTTCCGGGCAGCCAAGACACTGCTGCAACATTGCTGGATCTAGAGGGACCTTAGGTAAATATTAGAGGGGCTGAGTGGGGCTGCTGCACACTGAAGGTTTTTTTTATCTTAATACATAGAATGCATTACGATAAAAAAAAAAAACCTCTGCCTTTACAATCACTTTAAACATGGCTATGCTTCATGTAAACCCATCACAAACATTACTCGCAATTCATGAAAAGAATGCATAATCAAAGATTATTGTCACAGAAAACCATGTGTCAAAATGATCAGGAGATTCAGAGATCTGAATTTTTTGTAAAATTATCCAGAAAATTCTGAGCTTGGTTCTACCTCTCCCACCTCCAAAGTCACCTCACCTCTAAAGACGTCAGCCATTATGAGAATGGGCAAAAGAAAGGCCTGGGTGCCAGGACTGGGGCCAAGGTCAACAAGGATGAGAGATTTAGATCATTTCAGCTGCTGATATTTTTTGATCTACGGATTATAAGGTTTTCACTGAAGGTAACTTCTGTTTATGCATTTTGCTCAATTTGAATTTCAAAGGACCAGTAAACCTAAAATACAACACACGTAATGTGCGTAAAGATACTTTTCAGCCTAGCTGAAAAGTGACAGCAATAAAAATGAAGTGATGGTACAATGTCATTTTATGTACAGTTAGTGCTTAGTGGAGATGTTGTTAGGAGGACAGATCTATGGGAGCTGCCATTGGTGCCGGCTTTGGGCTGTCAGCTTCTCTACCAAGTGAGTCAGTGACTTGAACACCTATGTTGGAACGGAGTTCAGACTTTCCAGCCTTCATTTGCTACATGCTGGTTCCAGGTCAATGCTTCACTAGGTTTTAAAGCCAGGCTTAAGATGCACTTGCAGCTCTTGTTGTATTTCCATCCTCACAACGTTACTTACACAGATATTTAAATTATAATGATTATAATATTACATTTGCTAAAGGGTATCTAAATTAGCCAGGGATAAAATTAAACTGCTACCCACAGCAACAAACTCCTATTTTTTTTTTATTTTTTATATAAGATCTGGAATTTGACTTACTCCCCCTGCTCTTCCACTCTCAATTTTCTACGCCAGAGCGGCCAATCACAAGGCTTGATCAGTGTTATGCAGAGGAAGGGACGCCTTGCGCAGTGTGTCCTGACAAGCTCTTAGGGGCTTATTTACAGTATAAGGGCCCGTTCGCACTGATCCCTTTTTGAGATGATAAAAACAGAAGAAAAATACATCCCTTTAATTTCTTTGAAACGCTTCACACCAGTGCGCTGCGGGTGTGGTGCGTTTTTAGGTCCTGCACGCTGCACCTTTGATGGGCTTTTCAAAGGCGCACCAAGAATGTATGTCCTATTGATTTCTATAGATAGTGCACCATAAATGCATCAAAAACGCACCCAAAGTGCATTTTTGGTGTGTTTTTTGAGTCACATTTGCAAGTTTCACAGGTGCAAGATTGGAGTCAGGAGTCCAGAAAATGCTGCAGTGGAGCTGTGTGAAAGCACCGTAAGGCTGGGTTCACACATATGAAAATTGGATGCATTTTTAACCACATCCAATTCGCATAACATGTGAATGTGACCAGCTTTTAATGAGGCCAGTTCCCACATGTGCAGAGCGGCTGCAGGGAGGTTTAGAAAAGGGTCCTCTGCGTTTTTTGGGTCTGGTTCAGCTGAGAAATCTGCACCTGAACCATTGATCAGAAATGCCCTGGACTCAGAACTGCGAACTGCAGCTGCATTTGTGTGAACCTAGCCGTAAGCAGTGATTTAGATACACCGCACATTCCCTTCAGGAGAATCTTCCAAATGCATGCTTTAAATCCTAGTGATAGATTAGTGATGGTAAAAATAACATTCACTGCTTATAAATAGGTCCCTTAAAGCGGAGTTCTACCCAAAAGTAGAACTTCCGCTCATTTGCTTCCTTCCCCCCTCCGGTGCCACATTTGGCACCTTTCAGGGGGGGAGGAGGGAACGTGTACCTGTTTTTGACAAGTACTCTTCCATACTTCCGGGAGACGGCGCCTCGGCGCTGTCCCCCGGAAGTTTGGCCCCCATCGCCCGCCGCCAAGCCAATCCGAATGCGCAGCGCGCTTCGTGCATGTGCTGTGGGGACCCGCCCGTGAAGCCACAAGGTTTCACTGCCGGGTTCCCTTACAGGCAATGGGGGTGGCAGCACCCGACAGCCGATGGAAACATTGGCTGCGGTGCCGACATCGCTGGACTCCAGGACAGGTAAGTGTCCTAATATTAAAAGTCAGCAGCTACAGTATGTGTAGCTGCTGACTTTTAAGTTTTGGAGGGGGAGGGGGTGGCGGAACACCGCTTTAATGTTTGGCCGGTACAGTAGAGATTAAGAGCACAAGTATGGATTGCTGAAGGTAAGCCAAGGCCCCAGATCATTTTTTTACATTTTTATTTTAAAGCAGATCCTATTTTCTTAGTAAAAATCTGCTCTACTATGGTTATTATTAGGATGTGAGCAGCCACAAAAAAGGTCCTATCAGGATTTTACATGTATGCCTGATTTTTAGGAGGCACAAGGACTACATAACCTTTTTTCCTGACACCACTATTGCAGCATACTACCACATGTATCCTGCCATGGATGGGTGCCAGAAAAGGAAAATTACAGTATGTAGTAGACATATTTTTCTTTTTTCTCCCCCAGGAAGGCTTGTTGCTCTACATTCAGATATTATTATTAGGGTATACAGAAACCCAAGAACAAAAATGTCATATTGCAGCTTACTATTCCTTAGATGCGGTGGCTGCATTTGTTTTCTTATACATTTTCTGCAAGTACAGACAAAATCTTTCCATCCAAATAAATCCTGCCATGAACTCTTAAAGCGGTAGTAAACTCTGCTTTGCAACTTTTACCTACAGGTAAGCCTACAGGTGAAGCTTACCTGTAAGTAAAATGAATATCTCCTCAACCTGCACCGTTTAGGAGATATTCACATGTTTTGCAGCTGGTGACATCACCAGTGCATGCACTGAGCATGCCGTCCCTTCAGAGCTCTGTGCTGCTGCTGTGGGGAGGAGTGAGTTCATCCCGGCTCAGCCATTCAAACGTCTGGAGCCTGCAAACCCAGATGGAAGACTGGGTGAAGATGGAAGCCTCGTCAGCAGTGACAGCGTGCTGTTGGAGGGCTTAGTTTTACAGGTCTCTCATAATGTGCTAGTATGCAATGCATATTAGCACATTATGCCACTACCTTGAAGGGGGCCCAGAATATTTTTTTTTCTCCCCAGAATTTACTATCATTTTAAAGTGTAAGTTCACCTTTTTAGAAATTCTGTAAGGTGAACTTACACTGGACCCTCTCCCCAATCCGCCCCCCAATCCGCCCGACCCCCCCCCCCCAGTGCCGCTGTACCGGAGTCCTGCGATCCCCAGCTGCCAGGCACCAAGACGCTGCTTTCCAGTCCGGGGATTTAAAATCCCCACGGCTCAGTTTTCTATCACATGAACGGCACTGGCCAATCGGAATCCGTCTAGCCTGTCCTATCAGCGCTATGAAGAGAGGAGAGAAAGCCAGGTGGATTTCATATCCCAGGACTGGTGAAGCAGCGTTCTGGTGCCTGATAGCGGGGGATTTCCGGACTCCGGTACATCGCAACTGGGGGGATTTTCTGTAAAGGTGAACTTACCCTTTAAACAACGTTGAAAAGTCCAAAAATTGAGACCGCACTCAAGGTAGTAAGATGAAAGCAAATGAACTCCTTTATTCCTCATAAATGAAGCAAATAGACGTGTCGGGTTGACGCGTTTCACGATGCTGTAGATCGCTTACTCATAACCACATGTGTGTGGTTATGTGTAAGCAATCTACAGCATCGTGAAACGCGTCAACCCGACACGTCTGTTTGTGCACTGTCTGTTTGCTTCATTTATGAGGAATAAAGGAGTTCATTTGCTTTCATCTTACTACCTTGAGTGCGGTCTCAATTTTTGGACTTTTCTGCGTTTGGATGACGGATCCGACCTGCACCAAGCCCTGAACTTGCACCTGAGCGGCTTTCCCTTTGTTTGTTCTTTAAACAACGTTGTCCACTTTCCAAACCAATTGCTATGAACTACACAACCCCTTCCCAACACTAATCCCTATTGTAACAGAGATGAGTAGAGGGGGAATTGTTTGCAGTCCTGCCCTAGGGTCACAATGCTACTCCTCCACAGATACAGTACAGTGAGTGAGTGTAGCCTCCCAGGACAGAAAATGTGTTACTGGCAGAACAGCCTGGTAAAAATACATTGGAAAAAGCTTGAAAAATGGAAACGAATGCAGCCACCATATTGAAGGACTAGTAATAGAAATAGTAAGCAGCAATAGAGCACATTTTTGCTTTTGAGTTTAAATACACATTACATTTTAAAATCTGAGAATTTTTAATTTACTGGCCCTTTATAATGAGAAATATTCAGAACTATTACTAAAGTAGCTGATAATGTTTTGATATAAAGACGATACCATAACGCAGGTGCCCTAACTTCAATATCTGCAGCCGATCATGAATACTTCATATAAACAGGAAGAACAGGCACTGTCGTATTTCTACATTAAAATGTATGGACAAGCTGTACTTTTGGGGCAGCCTGGACAATCCGAATAAATGGCAACACATGCTGTAATCCCTGAACAGAATTCTTTTGGACTAGCTGGATTGTCTGAACATTCTGGTTCCCGGCACCAACCGTTTGTATATTCTGGAGACCCTGAAACTTTTGAACAGTTTGTAGGCCTTGGCTAGCCGGTACGGTCCTCAGCTGCACGTTTTGTGGTAGCTGGACGGTGTTGTGGCTCTGAATGTTAGGTAACAGTTGAAGCTGATTCTGTCCAGCCTGCAAACCTTGAAGATTTTCAACTACGTGCAGATTCTGATCGTTTTGGAAGTTATCCACCACTTGAAGCGTCTGTTCACCTTGAGAACTCTGGATAATAAAGACCTTTTGACATTCTGGAGCTGTCGCCCCAGGTTCTTGTATATTAGACATGGCTTGAATTTGGACATTAGAAACATCTTGTATGCCCTGAATATTTTCCACTCCCTGCACACACAGCCGTGTCTGCTCCCCATCTGCATTTTGCAAGACAAGTACGTTCTGCAAACCTTCTTCCGTCTGAAGGGTTTCAAAGTGGACATCCTGAACTTCCTCCATTGACTGCAAGTTTTCTACACTCTCTGTAGAGCTTAGGAGTTCCTCTCCTGGAGAATTCTGTACAACGATCAAGTTCTGACTTTCCTGCAAACTAGAGACGCTCTGAGGCTCTGGAAGGGTTTGAATGTGAATATCCGAAAGATGAGTTGTGTTTGGACTTGTTTGAAGGTGCAAATTCGATAGTTCTTGATGGATATGCACATTAGCAATGTTTTGAGAGTTTGATACAGTTTGAATACCGGGCAGTTCCTCCGCTTTCATTTGAATACTGGACACTTCCTGAGCACCAGGCAAGCTTTGAATAGTTATGTCTTGTGTACTGGGTAATTGTTGGATCTGTATGTTAGCAGTCTTCGGTGCAGATGTAATAGCATTCATATGCATTGTTGGTAGCTGCAGATGACTTTGATCTGTCACATTCTGTAAGAAAATGATATTTTGACCCATGGGTAGTGTCTGAGATCTGGGAAAGCCTTGAATAGCCTGTAACTGAAGAGGCTGCAAGTTAGGAACTGTTTGGCTTGTGTTGGGCATAATAAGAATGTTTTTGTTAGGACTAGTGAAATTAGCATTAGAAGCTTTCGCTTTGGGCTTCTTTCGCAAAACCTTATTTTGTGGAGCTCTTTGACTAGCATTGCTTTGTATTGTAACCATATTCGAAGTACTGGACGCTACAGGAACCTTCTGCTGAGGCTGCAAAACTTGTGAAGAAGGCAGAAGTATAAACTTAGGAGTGTTTTGTTGTGGGACTTGTACCAGGAAAAAGGTTTGTGAATTTAAGTTACTGGGTTGGTTGCAGACTTCAACATTTAGCGTGGTTGGTATGTCGGGCACAAGTTGTATCTTTTGACTAGCCGGCACAGCTTGCCCGTTTTGGGGAGCTAGACTTTGTGTGGCAGAGTCGCAATCTCCGCCACTGTTTGTGGAATGGGTGCGTAGATGTCTCTGAAGATAGGAAGACATGACAAAACCCTTGCCGCAAATGGTGCACCTGTAAGGTCGGTCGCTGGAGTGTGTGCGTTGATGCAACTGCAAATTTGAAGAGTGCGTGAATGTTTTGTCACATTTTTCACATTTGTAAGGCTTTTCTCCCGTGTGGGTCCTCTCGTGCTGACGTAGATTGGAAGTCTGCGTAAAGGTCTTGCCGCACATAACGCAGGCAAATGGGCGTTCCCCTGTGTGAAGCTGCCTATGGCGGCGTAGGCAAGAAGTGTTTTTGAAGGACTTTCCGCACTCCGTACAACTGTAAGGCCTTTCCCCTGTATGGAGCCGCAAATGGTACTGATAATGTGAGGACCACTTAAATGTAAGGCCACACTCAGCACACTTGAATGCCCTAACGCCCGTGTGAACCCGCTGGTGTATAGACAAGAGGGAAGAGCGCTTGAAAGCTTTTCCGCACTCTGAACATTTGTAAGGGCGCTCTCCAGTATGGTCCCTCATGTGGTACCGCAGTCCTGAGGAGCCTTTGAAGGCTTTATTACAGTCTGTACATTTGTACGGCCGTTCAACGGTCTCAGCAGGGGTGGCGGTGGTAAAGGGAGGAATGATCTCAATGGTCTGTGGGCAGGTCACCTCTGCCTCTGTCTGGATGAGCTGTTGTTCTTCCGTGTGAGTTCTCTGGTGCATCAGAAGGTTTGACAGCTGCACAAATGTCTTTTCGCAGATTGAGCATTTATAAGGCCTTTCATTAGAGTGCATATATTGGTGGCGGGACAACCCTGAGGCATTTTTAAAAGTCTTATCACATAATGTACAAGAATAGCTCTGCTCCTCAGCATGGCTCTGCTGGTGCTCAAGAAGCATCTCCTCGCTCTTGAAGGTTAAGTCACAAGTGCCACACTTATAAAGCATCTCCACCGTCTCTATTTCGCTGGAGGTAGTCAGGAACACTTCAGCATCTGTTTGTACAAACGTCTGTTCAATTGTGTGAGTTTGAAGGTGCTTCTGCAGGAAAGCGTCTGAAATAAACACTTTGCCGCACAAGTCGCATTTGTGTGTGGGCCCGCTGGTGTGTGTACGCTGGTGAAGGAGCAAGTTTGATGAATGGGTGAAGGATTTACCACATTCATTGCACTTGTATGGCCGTTCCCCTGTGTGGATCCGCTCATGTTGTTTTAAGTTGGTGGACTGTGTAAATGCTTTGCCACACACCGTACACACATAAGGACGCTCTCCTGTGTGGATGTTTCTGTGCCGCCTTAAACTGGAGGAATTCTTAAATGCTTTGTCGCAGATGTTGCATTTGTAAGGCCGTTCTCCAGTATGTTGTCTCATGTGGTACTGGTAATGGGAGGACCACTTGAATGCCATTCCACACACGGTGCATTTGAACGAGCGAAATCCGGTGTGTACGCTCTGGTGGATCTGCAACAGAGAAGAGCGCTTAAAGGCTTTACCACAGTCTCCGCACTTGTAAGGTCTTTCTCCAGTATGGCTTCTCTGGTGATAAAGGAGGGCTGAGGAGCCTTTAAAAGCTTTTGGACATTCTGAGCATTTGTAAGGACGTTCCCCAGTGTGGGTTCTTTGGTGGTGTATTAATCTTGAAGACCATTTAAAGACTTTACCACACTCGAGGCACTCATATTGATGGCTGCTAGCTTCTGCAGGTTGCACAAGGGGTTGTTGTTGTTGTATGGAAGATGCCTGTACCTCCAGTTCCTGGGCACCCACCATTCTGAAGGATTTGCTGCTAAGAGATAATGAAGACAAGAAATGGGGTTTATTTTCTAGAATCCACTGATTAAATTATTAACTTTAAAGCTGAACTCCAGACAGATATAAAAGACACAAATTATTACAGCTCTGTAATCATTAATACATCATTAACCGCTTGCTGACCGCCTACTGCAGAGGGGCCCCGCTGCACTGGATCACGTACATCTACGTAATCCAGTACTTACCTGTAGGGGGCGCATGCTTGCTGCCCTGGCTGTGGAACTATTCGCCTCAGCACAAGCTGATCAGCAGGTCCCGGTCAATGATTTATGGCTGGAACCTGCTGATCGGCTGAGCGAAAGACAGAAGAGAGCCCTGTGTAGGTAAACAACACAGAGCTCCCTACTATCAGCAGTGATGTGCCGCTTTTTTTTTCTCCCTGAAAAGCAGGGAATAAAAACCAGCACACTGCTTAGTAAAACACACACAGTAAACTTTGTTAGGCACACATTTAACACCTTGATTGCCCTAGATCCCATCCTAATCCCTTCCCAGCCAGTGTCATTAGTACAGTGACTGTGCATATTATTAGCACTGTTCACTGTATTATGTCACTGGAGATGTCAGTGGCATTTAGTCAGTTCCCCCCCCAGCATCAGTTAGTGTCAGATTGTCCGCCACACTATTGCAGTCCCATTTTAAGTTGCTGATCACCGCCATTAGTAGTATATAAAAAAAAATGTCCATTATATATACCATAGTTTATAGATGCTATAACATTCATGCAAACCGATCAACATACATGTATTGAGATATTTTTTACCGAATACATGTAGCAGAATACATTTTTCAAAATTTTGGATCTTCTTTTGTTTTATTGCAAAAAAAAGAAAAAAAACAGTGGTGATGAAATATCACCAAAAGAAGACTCTCTTTGTGTACAGTGTTGCATGACAATGTCAGTTAGAGTCCATTCAGACTAGCGCGACTTGTCAGGCGACTTGTCAGCCTGTCTGACAAGTCGCGCTCGGTCGCTCGCCATTGATTAGCACAGGACCCGTTCTAATAGGAGTGACACAAGTCGCTCTGACTTAGAAAAAGTGTCCTGTACTACTTTGGGGCGACCTGGGAGCGACTTGCATAGACTTCCATTATGTGAAGTCCCTGCAAGTCGCACCGAAATCGCAGTGCACACTGTGCACCGTGACTTCACAGGTCGCCCCTCGAAGTCGGATCGCGCCAGTCTGAATGGGCTCTTAAAGTACAGCAGTGCTGAATAGCAAAAAAATGGCCTGGCCATGAAGGGGGTAACATCTTCCGGAGCTGCAGTGGTTAAATTATAGAAGAAGGTCAGATTTAAAGATTTCAATTTAATTTGATTTAAATCAGATTTAAATTTACCCATATTTAGGGTGTAACATGCACCCCTTCTCCCCCCAATGCCCCCCCCCTCCCTGTGACAGCAAGTGGGGGATTCTCTCCCAGCACCCACTGTCACAAAAGTATTGCGGTTCTGCGGCACTCCGCCCACATCATTCATTCAGTTTCCTGTAAATGAATAGACTACAAGTACCGTGAGCCATGGCAACTGACAGCTTTTAGTTCTCAATGAACTGAGAGGGAGCTGGTAAGTGCTCTTGTAGTTCATTGATCTTCCTTCTCTCAGGTAACTCCCTGCCTGTATCAGATTTACCAGCAGACAGCTATCCTGAGAGTCTGGAGGAGCCTGGCATTGCTTTTACGATCTGCTGATCGGGGGCGTAATGCTCTGCAGGCTCCTTAGAAGAAAAATAATAAATGCACATCTTTTTACCTAAAAAAAATTCCCTCTCACTTCCTGTGTTGGGTATTGGTCAGTAGAGCTGCACGATTAATCATTACAAAATCGCGACCTCGATTCACCCCTCTCACAATCCTAAAACGTCATGTTCTCGACTCATTCAGAGCTGTTCTCAGCTGTCAAAAAAAAAAGAGCCTCTGGCAAATGTTTACAGTAAACCCCCGTTATATCGCGGTTCAAATTTCGCGGTCCCGGTATTTTGCATTTTTTTCCGTAAGACCTATTACTATTGTTTTAATTAATTAAATCATTGTTAATTCAATATTTTTGTGTTTTCCATTGCTCTTGCTCTGTCTCTCAGTATCTTTTATGTGTTTCTTTTGTTTTCAAAGAGTGTTTAAAGACCTTAAAATGCTTTTTTTTTGTGCAAAACTTTAATAAACACAAATTTTCAAAAAAAAAGACCTTAAAATGCTTTTAAAAGTACAGTGAAAGTTATAAAACATAAAATGGTGGTACAATCAGCGCAAACCATATACGTGAATAAAATAAATTAAATAAATGCAGTAAATAAATAAACGCACAAGGCTGCAAACAATCAGTGCTATACACAAAACACCAGTGAATACAAATAAATGAATAATATTGCTGCGCCAAGTGAAAAATATGCAATCAAAGTGATAATTAATGCATACATACAGAATAAAATTATATATAGTAATGTAAAAGCAAATCAATGCTAATACCAAGTGCAATAAAGTACAAGGCTATTAAAAAGTCCCAGTGCTAGTGACCAAGTGAATGGTCCAAAAAATCAGTGAGAAAATGAATAGCCAAGATTCAAATCAAATAAAACTCCCAATCTTCATCTGAAATCAATATTAAGGTGCCACAGTGCTCCACACTCTACACAGGTGCTCCCGGTGACTAGTGCCAGATTCGCAGCTCACCTTAGGGATAGACTCCAAGGAGTCATACACGCATAAAGATCATATGGACCAACAGCCTGTTATCTCCTCTCCTTCCACTCCAGCTGCCCTACGAGTGCGACAAGAACTCAGCAAGAAATAAAGGGGAGAGGGGATCTAGTGCTCTCTGTTTTTAAACGCTTTATTTCAAATCAAAAGGTGAAAATACACTTACATTCCCCCGCACTTCAGCAGTGCGGGCTTGAAACAGCAGAAAAACTTAATGACAGAACCTTCCAAGGACCGACGTGCTATGAGTAGGCTCCTCCCCGTGCGCGTTACGTCAGATGAATTCAGGGCATGGCGCCACACACCGCAGCATTAGATCCAGTAGTTGGGCGGGCAATTGCAAACACGGCACTACATAGGACAGACATTACTTTAAGGCTCCACCCCGCTGACAAAGTCATCTGACGTAACATGTACGTGGGGAGGAGCCTACTCGTAGCACGTCAGTGCTTGGAAGGTTCTGTCATTAAGTTTTTTCTGCTGTTTCAAGCCCGCACTGCTGAAGTGCTCGGGAATGTAAGTGTATTTCACCTTTTAATTTGAAATAAAGCGTTTAAAACAGAGAGCACTAGATCCCCTCTCCCCTTTATTTCTTGCTGAGTTCCTGTCACACTCAGAGGGCAGCTGGAGTGGAAGGAGAGGAGATAACAGGCTGTTGGTACATATGATCTTTATGCGTGTAAGACTCCTGGGAGGAGTAAAGTTCTGCTTTAAGGAAAACTTCTGGCTTTAGTTCTTGCCTAACCCCCCCCCCCCCCGGTGCCACCATCCTTATTACTTTGGCACATACACAGATATGCCGAAGGTTCCCTGTGGCAAGTTACTACCAGTGATGGCCTTGGGCTTGGTTGAACAGGAGTCTGAAGCCTTCTGTGCTATCCTGCTGGAAAGCTGTCAAAGGCAGAGGAGGCATTCCCCGCCCAGCAGCGGATAGGTATACATTCCCTTTCCATATGTGCAGCTTCCGGGTGGGGAATGCCTCCATCATATGATTGGCTGTCGGCTTTGACAACTTCCCTGTGGGATAGCTCAAGTGGGTTCAGACGTGTCTGCTTCATACCCCGCCTTTCTACACATCTGCAAACACAGCAAGGTTAGGTGTTTCCATGCCCGCTCTATCATTGTGCATGCATGGGAACTCTGCACAAGCACAGTGTGCGGCAAAACCATTCTCACCTAAGCAAGAGAAATAAAAATGCAATGCAGCACAAAAACTCTTTAACCCCTTTACGCCCGCCTAACACATACTGTATGGGCTTTACTGCCCACACGCCGCACAAATGCATTGCTGGGTGGCCGTTGTTTCTGTGCTGAGAGTGCGCTCACTGCATGCTCCCAGCACAGACTATTGTCATCCAGCCAAACTGGCTTCCATTAACCACTTCTGGACCCGAAGATTTTCCCTCTTAATGACCAGGCCCTATTTTGCGATTCGGCACTGCGTTACTTTAACGGACGATTGAGCGGTCGTGCAAAGCTGTACCCAACTAAAATTGAAGTCCTTTTTTCCTACAAATAGAGATTTCTTTTGGTGGTATTTGATCACCTGTGCGATTTTTATTTTTTGCGCTATAAACAAAAAGAGAGCGACAATTCTGAAAAAAAAAAACAATATTTTTCACATTTTAGGCCAATTTGTTTTCTGCTACATATTTTTGGTAAAAAAAAAATCGCAATAAGCGTATTTTGTTTTGCCTGCACAAAGGTTATCACGTCTACTAACTACAGGAAAGATTTATGTCCTTTTTATTGTTTTTTTACTAGTAATGGCGGCGATCTGCAATTTTTAGTGGGACTGCGACATTGCGGCGGACAGATCGGACCCCTATTTGACCTGACATTTTTGACACTTTTGGGGGGGACCAGTGACATTACTACAGTAATCAGTGCTATAAATATGCACTGTTACTGTAATAATGACACTGGCAGGGAAGGGGTTAACACTGTGGGTGATCAAAGGGTTAAATGTGAGCCTCGGGGAGTGATTCTATGTGGGGGGCGTGGCTTGTGAAATGATCATAGAGACCTGTGAGCCTATATAGAAGGATCACAGGAGCTCTGTGATCATTCCAGGGAGAAGACAGCCAACCATTCTTCTCTCTCAGGGGGGAACGATCGTGGGTGTCTGGTGGCAATCAGAGCCGCCTGCCCCGTGCATCGGAGTCCCTGCTGCCGAGTGGAGGCGGGAGCGTGCTCGCCCCCTAGCTGCAGGCGCGCGACAGACGTAGCCCTACGTCGGTTTGCGCAGGAGAGCCAACCTGCCGCAGTATATATATGCGGTGGGCGGTCCGGAAGCGGTTAATGTGACCGCTGTGACAGTGATCCTTCCTGCCGTTCAGGACTGTTTAACCCCGTTCCTGCCTGCCCTGGTGCTTCTTTAGGCCCTATTCACATCTGTCTGTCCCATGAATGTGCGACAAGTATAGGACAGACCATTCACTTGAATTGGTTACCCCACGTGTCACAAATATGCTAAAAAATAGCTTTTTGGGCTTTGAATGTTTTTTTTTTTTTTTTTTTGCTGTGCGACAAAACGTGTGTTTGCCAGCTGCATTTGAGGTACTATTAACCATTAATGGCACCACAAGTGTGCACGCTTTTTTTGCATGTTCTGGGAATGCGTGTGTGACGAGACCCTTGCTCGCTCGCTTCCGCTCTATCGACACTCCTCTGCTTCTAGTGCGTCAGCTTGCAGATCGCAGCGTCTGATGGTTCGGTCAACCAAGGCTCCGGGATCCGAACTACAGCTATGTGCCGTTCGGAATCCATTAGAACAAACACCAGGCAGGCTGTATGTAAGTTCAAACAGGAAGACCTTTACTGGAAGTACACAGCACACTTTTATACAGAATTTGGAACATCCCGCCCCCAACAACCGCTTTCCCATTGGTCAATTGCAAAGTACATGCCGTTCTCCTTCAGGTCCTCCTTAGCCATGCAAATGAAGACTTGAAAATGAGTCGGCAGGGATTGCTCCAATAGCTTGATTAGAAGGACTGTTATGTGTAATGAGACAGAAGCCCCAGGGGGCAATCAATGTACACAATAGCCAGACACAGAACAATGGTTCCATAACGATCCCCCAATACACATTACTATGATTGTCAATACATCCCTTAGCAGACAACAGGTGAGTTCATTAGCACACCCGACAATAGGTGAATGGAAAGCCACCTCAGACAAAAGCAACATTGTTAGACAGTCAGTCTCCTCATTGAACTTCCTGGAATGACCATATTAGGAGTTGTACTTCCTGGTCAGAGACCTCATGGCAAATGGGAACAAATCTCAATATTTCTACATGGAGACCTTGCTGACAAATATGAAGCAATCCAAACCATTACCCATCTGTCCTTAAATTGCAGTGACGCTGAACACCGTCACAGTGTGCGAAAAACGTGCGCATCTACTTACGTTCTCAGAACACACAAATTTAAACGGAGCCATAAACAGTTCGGAACACCTGAGAAAAAAGGGGGGAGGGGTGAGAAGGATTGGTGATCTTGCGACTGCTGTCACTGGTTACATGATCGCTGATCTTTTCCAACCCCCTGCATGTAAAGAACCGTTTAACCCCTTCCTGGTGTGCCTTTAGGCCCCATTCACACCTGTGCATTGTTTGGTGCTATGCATAGGGCAGCCCATTCACATGAATCAGCAACTCTATGCATGACAAATATGCCGTAAGATGCTCCCGCTCCTTTTCAGGCATTAAGCTTTGCATGTTTTTTATTTTTCCGATAATTCTAGCTATGTTTAGGGTGCCATTAACAGATAATGGCACCATTTTTAATATGTTCCAGGAACATGTGTGTAAATGGGTGCATCTGCGTGCGTTCTCAGAATTTGCAGATGTGAACGGAGCCATAAATAGTTTGGAACGCCTGTGAAGGGTGGATGGAGTTGGAAATGATCAGTGATCATGTGACCGCTGTCACGTGATCCTTTCCCGCTCTCAAGGCATTATAACAGCTTAACTCCTTCCTGCCCGCTCTGGCATCCCTTCAGGCCGCATTGACATCTGTGTGTCATGCGAGCGTGCCCTTTTTTTCCGCACATTCTGGTGCATTCACTCGAATCGGCTGCCCTACATGTGACCAATATGCCAAAAGAAACTCCAGTACCTTTGCAGGCGTTGAGCTTTGAGTGTTTTTTTTTTTTTTTTTTGGTGCAACCAAACGTGGGTTTCCTAGGTGCCATTAACAAATAATGACACCACAAGCATGACACGTGTCTTTTATGTTTCCTGGGAACATGTGTGGGAAAAGCGTGCGTTTGCTTGTGTTCTGGGAATGCACAGATGTAAATGAAGCCCTTAACAGTTTGGAACACCCAGGGGGTGGTTGGTGGGAAGGAACAGTGATCATTGTCAAAATGGTCACATGATCGCTGACCTTTTTCCAGCTGGGGGCTCATAACTGTTTAACCAATTTAGGTCCGCCCTATAGAAATTTTACTGATATAGGGCGGCACCTATGCACTGGATCATGTATATATACTTGATCTGACACCTCCGGGTAGGGGGGCACGCATCCACAGTGATTACACACAGCAGAAGCTGATCAGTGGGTGCAGAATACCTGATAGAGCTGCACGATTTGGCCCCTTTCACACATACGGTCCAATCAGATCCGTCTGTCAGTTTTTCAGGCGGACCTGATCGGATGCCCCATGCATCCCTATGGGGCAGCGGATGTCAGCGGAGACATCTCTGCTGACACCCGCTGCAATTCCATCTCTTCCCCTAGTAAAAGCACCTCCTGCACTGTAGACAAACACTGGCTAGGCACACAGTTAACCCTTTGATTGCCCTGCCCTGATGTAAAATAGTAATAATATCCCATATTTTGTAGACGCTATGGGCCCTTTACACGGGCGTTCCGATCCGCCTGTCAGTTTTTTCAGGTGGACTGATCGGATGCCCCATGCATCCCTATGGGGCAGCGGATGTCAGCGGAGAAATCTCTGCTTATACCCGCTGCTCTCCGATCCTATCCGTCAAATCGGGACGGATAGAAATCCTATTTTCCATCCTTCTGGATTGGATCGGATGAGAACGGACAGGCAGTCCGTTCTCATCCGATTCCCCCATAGAGGACAGCGGGGACCTGACAGCTCTGTCTCTGCACACAGAGTGGAGACGGAGCTGTCATCGGCCTGCTCAGTGGGGATCGGCGGATCGATCCCCCGATGAGAAAAACGGAGTCCGCCGACGGAGTGGACAGTGTGAAAGGGGCCTAATCATTAAAAAATCGCAATCATGATTCAACCCCCCCTCACGATCTTAATCCGGCATTTTCATGATTCAGTGCAGAGCCGTTCTCTACTCACAGCTGACAGCTGTCAAAGAAAAAAAAAGTTTATCACAGCATTGCTAAGTGCTGAGAGATAAGGAAAAACATTGTATCGTTTTGTTCTTTTGGATCAAAGGGTCTGTAAATGAGATCAGTTTAACCACCTGAAGACTAACCTTTTTTCTGACACTTGTTGCTTACAATGGTAAAATTTATATTGTTTGCTGGAAAATTACTTAGAACCCTCACACATTATATAAATATTTTTTAGCAGAGACCCTAGAGAAAATGGCGGTCTTTGCAATATTTTTTGTCACATTTTATTTGCCCAGTGGTCTTTCAAACGCAATTTTTTTGGAAAAAAAAAAACCCCTTCAATGAATAATAATAATAATAATAATAAAAAACAGTAAATTTAGCCCAATTTTGAAAAATGATATTACGCCGAGAATCGTAATCTTTATTTTAACAAAAAAAAAATGGGGATTCTCATTTTATCCAGAATCGTGCAGCTCTAGTACCCGATGTCCTCCAGCACCGACCAATCGTCAGGCAGAGACAGAACTGAGAGCTGCCTAGGTAAACAAGGCAGATCGCCATTCTGACAGGAGTGAAGGGATGGAATTTGTGTTCCTGCAAAGCAGGGAATAAATTCCATATCTTCCCCTAGTAAAAGCCCCTCCCACACTGTGGACAAACACTGGCTAGGCACACAGTTAACCCTTTGATTGCCCTGATGTTAACTCCTTTCCAGCAGTGGTCCTCAACTCTGGTCCTCAGGACCCACTAACAGGCCAGGTTTGCAAGATAACTGAAATTACATCACAGGTGATCTAATTTGCTGCTCAGTGATTGCAGGACTCTAGTCTGCATCTCCCCAAGGTAATACTTAAAATCTGGCCTGTTAGTGGGCCCTGAGGACCGGAGTTGAGGACCACTGCTTTTTCAGTGACGATGCATATTTGTAGCACTGATCACTGTATTAGCGTCCCCAAAAAGTGTCAAAAACGTCAGAATGTCTGCCACAATATTGCGGTCCCGTTATAAGTCACTGATCGCCCCCATTACTAGTAAAAAAATAAAATAATAAAAATATCCCATATTTTGTGAACGATATGGGTCCTTTCACACGGGCGATCCGATACGCCTGTCAGTTTTTTAGGCGGGCCTGATCGGATCCTCCATGCATCCCTATGGGGCAGCGGGTGTCAGCAGAGACATGTCCGCTGACACCCGCTGCTCTCCGATCCGATCCTGTCCGTGAAATCCAGACGGATGGAAACAGGCGGTCCGTTCTCATCCGATCTCCCCATAGAGGACAGCGGGGATCTGACAGCACACAGAGTGGAGATGGACCTGTCATCCGCCTGCTCAGCAGGGATTGGTGGATCGATCCCCACTGAGCAGAACGGACCTCGGCGGATCGATCCCCACTGAGCAAAACGGACCTCGGCGGATCGATCCCCACTGAGCAGAACGGACCTCGGCGGATCGATCCCCACTGAGCAGAACGGACCTCGGCGGATCGATCCCCACTGAGCAAAACGGACCTCGGCGGATCGATCCCCACTGAGCAAAACGGACCTCGGCGGATCGATCCCCACTGAGCAGAACGGACCTTGGCGGATCGATCCCCTCTGAGCAGAACGGACCTCGGCGGATCGATCCCCACTGAGCAAAACGGACCTCGGCGGATCGATCCCCACTGAGCAGAACAGACCTCGGTGTATCGATCCCCACTGAGCAGAACGGACCTCGGCGTATCGATCCCCACTGAGCAGAACGGACCTCGGCGTATCGATCCCCACTGAGCAGAACGGACCTCGGCAGATCGATCCCCACTGAGCAGAACAGACCTCGGCAGATCGATCCCCCACTGAGCAGAACAGACCTCGGCGGATCGATCCCCACTGAGCAGAACGGACCTCGGCAGATCGACCCCCACTGAGCAGAACAGACCTCGGCGGATCGATCCCCACTGAGCAGAACGGACCTCGGCGGATCGATCCCCACTGAGCAGAATGGACCTCGGCGGATCGATCCCCTGCTGAGCAGAACGGACCTCGGCAGATCGATCCCCCACTGAGCAGAACGGACCTCGGCGGATCGATCCCCACTGAGCAGAACAGACCTCGGCGTATCGATCCCCACTGAGCAGAACGGACCTCGGCGTATCGATCCCCACTGAGCAGAACGGACCTCGGCGTATCGATCCCCACTGAGCAGAACAGACCTCGGCGTATCGATCCCCACTGAGCAGAACGGACCTCGGCGTATCGATCCCCACTGAGCAGAACGGACCTCGGCGGATCGATCCCCACTGAGCAAAACGGACCTCGGCGGATCGATCCCCACTGAGCAGAACGGACCTCGGCGGATCGATCCCCACTGAGCAGAACGGACCTCGGCGGATCGATCCCCACTGAGCAAAACGGACCTCGGCGGATCGATCCCCACTGAGCAGAACGGACCTCGGCGGATCGATCCCCTGCTGAGCAGAACGGACCTCGGCAGATCGATCCCCCACTGAGCAGAACGGACCTCGGCGGATCGATCCCCACTGAGCAGAACGGACCTCGGCGGATCGATCCCCACTGAGCAAAACGGACCTCGGCGGATCGATTCCCACTGAGCAGAACAGACCTCGGTGTATCGATCCCCACTGAGCAGAACGGACCTCGGCGTATCGATCCCCACTGAGCAGAACGGACCTCGGCAGATCGATCCCCACTGAGCAGAACAGACCTCGGCAGATCGATCCCCCACTGAGCAGAACGGACCTCGGCGGATCGATCCCCACTGAGCAGAACGGACCTCGGCGGATCGATCCCCACTGAGCAGAATGGACCTCGGCGGATCGATCCCCTGCTGAGCAGAACGGACCTCGGCAGATCGATCCCCCACTGAGCAGAACGGACCTCGGCGGATCGATCCCCACTGAGCAGAACAGACCTCGGCGTATCGATCCCCACTGAGCAGAACGGACCTCGGCGGATCGATCCCCACTGAGCAGAACAGACCTCGGTGTATCGATCCCCACTGAGCAGAACGGACCTCGGCGAATCGATCCCCACTGAGCAGAACGGACCTCGGCAGATCGATCCCCACTGAGCAGAACAGACCTCGGCAGATCGATCCCCCACTGAGCAGAACAGACCTCGGCGGATCGATCCCCACTGAGCAGAACGGACCTCGGCAGATCGACCCCCACTGAGCAGAACAGACCTCGGCGGATCGATCCCCACTGAGCAGAACGGACCTCGGCAGATCGACCCCCACTGAGCAGAACGGACCTCGGCGGATCGATCCCCACTGAGCAGAATGGACCTCGGCGGATCGATCCCCTGCTGAGCAGAACGGACCTCGGCAGATCGATCCCCCACTGAGCAGAACGGACCTCGGCGGATCGATCCCCACTGAGCAGAACAGACCTCGGCGTATCGATCCCCACTGAGCAGAACGGACCTCGGCGGATCGATCCCCACTGAGCAGAACGGACCTCGGCGTATCGATCCCCACTGAGCAGAACGGACCTCGGCGTATTGATCCCCACTGAGCAGAACGGACCTCGGCGGATCGATCCCCACTGAGCAGAACAGACCTCGGCGTATCGATCCCCACTGAGCAGAACGGACCTCGGCGGATCGATCCCCACTGAGCAGAACAGACCTCGGCGTATCGATCCCCACTGAGCAGAACGGACCTCGGCGTATTGATCCCCACTGAGCAGAACGGACCTCGGCGGATCGATCCCCACTGAGCAGAACGGACCTCGGCGGATCGATCCCCACTGAGCAGAACGGACCTCGGCGTATTGATCCCCACTGAGCAGAACGGACCCCATTGGACGACGCACCGTGTGAAAGGACCCTATAACTTCTGCACAAACCAATCAATACTCGCTTATTGTGATTTTTTTTTTACCAAAAATATGTAGCAAATACATAGTAGCCTAAATTTATGAAAAAAATTGATTTTTTTCTATTTATTTATTGGATGTATATATATAGCAGAAAGTAAAAAATATTGTTGGTTTTTTTTTTCAAAATTGTCGGCTTTCTTTTTTTGTTTATAGCGCAAAAAAAAAAAAAACGCAAAGGCGATCAACTACCACCAAAAGAAAGCTCTATTTGTAGGAAAAAAGGGAATACATTTTATTTGGGTACAGCGTCGCACGACCGCGCAATTCAGTTCAAATAACGCAGTGCCGAAAAATAAAATGGCCTTGTCAGGAAGGGGGGTAAAAACTTCCAGAGGGCTAGTGGTTAACCCTTTCCTGCCGCGGTGTCCCTTTAGTCACCAATCACATCAGTGCTTTATGCGAGCTTGCATTTTTTTTTTTTTTTTGCGCATTTTTGTGCGGCGTGCAAAGCGCAGCTTATTCAGCTGAATCGGACACAATTAATGGAACCGCAAGCGCAACATTTTTTTTTTTTTCCCAGGGACGTAAAAATGTGCGTTCTCGGAATGCGCAGAACGTTTTGGAATGCCTGGGGAGGATCAGTGATCATGGGACTGCGGTCATGTGATCAGAACCGGTCCCACCAGCGACTGATCTTTGCGCTGACAGCCGTCAAGCGACGCACATATGCGTCAGATGGTGGTAAAGGGACACTGGGGCAGGGAAAAAGAAAACAAATGTGGGAGGGGGGAGCAGGCAGGGGCAATGAGATGTAATTTAGGGTGGAGGATGAGGAGTGAGATTGATGACTCCCTCCCTGATATACACAGCTGACTCTGCTGTCCTCGGTCATCCCCTCCCCCACCACTTCATATAAAGGCTGATAAATCCCCTCCCCCCTCCTCTAGCACACCGGACAGATACTTGCATTCTCTGCGTGCGGACGGAGCTCCCCTCTGCCGGTTTCAGGCCTGCATCGCGACGTCACTAGCGTGCGCGGCGGTGACGCGTCACTAGCGTACGACGCACGGTAACCCGGAAGTTGCTGCAGACTACACATGCAGGCTGAGAGGAGAGATTTGGTGGGAGGGAAGGAGGGCAGAGTGGAGGTGATGGCGGGCTGACTTCTCATAGATGCTGTGTGCTAGGCAATGACATGTCTTCATCCCTCAGAGGTGAAAGGCTGAGCCCTGGTTCTGGGCTGTATTGTGTGCTGACAGTGCTCTAGTTTGGGACAATGTCTGTGTATTGGATGTGATGTCCTCTGCTGAGCAGCTTCTCTTATCTCTGGTGCACATCTGCGCAACTTCCCTGTGGCCATGTTTGCCTGGGTACAGCAGCCAATTCATTTGAATAAAAAAAAGGCCCTGAGCCCTTTCAGGAAACGTGCCTGCAGGTCAGGGCTGGCACAAGAAAAGACAATAGTCCATCCAGTTCAACCTGTGTAGGTGTGTATGGCTGTAATCATCTCACATAGCCCTGAATGTTCTGATCCTTGAGATGTAAGTCTAAGAGTCTTTTGAAAGCCACCATACTACCCGCAGAAACCACCTCTTGTGGTAGAGAATTCCACAATCTTGTAGCTCTAACAGTAAAGAACCCCCCACGTTGCCTGAGGTTAAAACGCTTCTCCTCTAATCGCATTTTATGCCCTCATACACTCCCTACGACTGAAAAGCTTTTTTTCTATGCTGAGATCACCATTGAGATATTTATAAATTGCTATCATGTCCCCTCTCTGGCGTCTCTTCTCCAGGGAGAATAAATCAAGCGATTGCAGACGCTCTTCATAATTTAGGTCCTCCAATCCCCTAATTATTGTTGCCCTTCTCTGGATCCTCTCCAGCTCCAACACATCCCTCCTGAGGACTGGCAACCAGAACTGGACAGAATACTCCAGATGTGGCCGGACCAGAGTTTTACTGTGCTGCCTGGGTCCAAGAATAAAATGCTGCCCCCCTCCAAAAAAATAAATAAATCACGCTCAACAAAAAGCCCCCACATCCAATATTTTATATAAATATAACCTTTAGAAAATATATACACTGTTATCATCTTCCATAACTCACTACTGGCAGTGGTGTATTTTGGTTTTGTGCTGCCCTAGGCAAGACTAAAATTGGGCACCCCACCCCCTTCCCCTCATATGTAAATTTGCCCCACTCCTTTTTTAACGGACCTGACTCCCTCCAAAATTGAAGGACTACAAGTCCCAGCATGAACACCTGAGATCTCACGAGAGGTGGGGTGGGTGAGGAAGAGAGAGAGGGGGGCGGGTGAGAGGAGATGAGAGAGGGGGGGATGAGAGAGAGAGGGGGGATGAGAGAGAGAGAGGGAGGGTTGAAGGGGGGGTGAGAGAGAGAGAGGGGGGGTGAGCGAGGCGGCTCTAGCAACCAGCGGCCAATAGAGTCTCAGGTGGAGGGGGGCGGCTTTTTTGCTGCCCCCCTGCAAAGTGCCGCCCTAGGCCTGGGCCTTGTTGGCCTAGGCCAAAATACAGCACTGACTACTGGACCGGTCCACCAAACCCCCCACTGTCTGTCCTCAGTCCTCCTGTCACTCCTGTGTCTGCCGCACCCTCCGCCCTAGAAGATCCAGCCTGCCCTGCGTTAGATGGAGTGCGCTGATGTCTGACGTTATAGCACACATCACGATCATTATTATTATTTATTATACAGGATTTATATAGCGCCGACAGATTGCGCAGCGCTTTACAATATGAGGGAAGACAATACAATTCAATACATGTAAGGGAAGTTCCCCGGAGACAACGCTCAACCTCCTCATACTCATCGGTTTGCACTACGGGCGGCAGTATGAGATGGCGAAATGCCACCCGTAACACTACGCAAACTGACACACCAAACTGCTGTTAAAAAAAAAAAATCTTGGGAGTCAATTTGCTGCCACTCTCCAAGTTCTGCCTGGGTCCAATGGACCCAGCGGAACCCATGGTAGGGCCAGCCCTGCTTCAGGCACACCAGAGTTCAACGCGGTTCCCAGCATGGGGAAACGGCTGCAGTTTCCAGTATGTGTGGGTGTCATTAGAAAAAAATGGTACTCTTCAGCTGCATCGTGTATGGGGGGGGGGGGGGGGGCAGTTTGTGCAGGAAGAAGTACAATTACACATCTTCCGACAGCCTACTATAATTTGTACCTCCAGAGCAGCTTCATACTGCCCTGGTGCAGCCCCGCTGTGCTTTAAAGCGGAGTTCCAGCCTTTTCTGTGTTCATTAAAAGTCAGCAGCTACAAAAAGTGTAGCTGCTGACTTTTAATAAACACACACTCATCTGTCACACGGTCCAGCGATGCGGCCGCCCGAAGCCTCGATCCTCTCCCTCTGGTCTCAGCAGCGCCGGCATCACTGGTGTGGACACCCGGCTGTGACAGCTTGCGGCTTCACAGCTGGGTACACACTGCGCATGCGCGAGTTGTGCTGCCCGTCTTGATTGGCCGGCAATCTTCTGGGACCTCTGACATGTCCCAGAAGATGCAGGGAGGGAGGGGGAGAGGAGAACTTCCGCTCAGAATGCCGCGGCGCTTCGAGCGGAAGTGGGAGCGGGTACCCGTTTCCCCCCCCCCCCTCCAAAAAAAATGACATGCCAAATGTGGCATGTCAGGGGGATAGGACTACCTAAAGCGGAAGTTCCACGTTTGGGTGGAACTCTGCTTTAAGCGAAGCTAACCCATGGGTTAGCTGTGCCTTCTCATACACTTCTATGATGTCCTGCATGTTTGGGAGGTTTTAGAAAATGGACCAAAGATACAGCAGTTTTAGTTGCATAGACTAGTTTCACACTGGTGCAGGCCGCGGTTTTCATTTGAAAGGACTGCTGTGCCTCGCAACGCGCAGGAAAAGTTCCCTGCACTATTTTTGATTTTGCAAGGTTCGAGGTTCCCAGGGTGGGCGGTGTGCCATTAGGATTAATAGCACCTGCCCCATGGGTTCTGCGTCTTGCTATGCTGGTGGTTGCAGCAGAAAGAATTTGTGTAGGTCCCATAGCAGCACCACCCGCACAGGTGTGAACTTAGCTTTACCCTGGTTGAAAAAAGACATAAGTCCTTCTAGTTTAACCAATGCAAGGCCAAAAAAAAAAAATTATACAAGCCTATACTCACAGTTGAGCCAGAGGAAGGCAAAAAAAAAACCCCAGCAAAGCATGATCCAATTTCGCTACAGCAAGGGGTAATAATTCCTTCCTGATTTCCCCCCCCCCCCCCCCCCGAGAGGCAATCGGATATTTCATTGATCTACTTTGCCTATAAATGTTCGTATCCAGTTATATTATGTACATTTAGGAAGGAATCCAGGCCTTTTAACCACTTAAGCCCCGGAAGATTTTACCCCCATTCCGACCAGGGGGTATTTTGCGATTCGGCACTGCGTGACTTTAACGGACAATTGCGCGGTCGTGCGACGCTGTACCTAAACAAATTTGACGTCCTTTTTTTCCCACAAACAGAGCTTTGTTTTGGTGGTATTTGATCACCTGTGCGATTTTTTGATCACGCGCTATAAACAAAAAAATAGCGTCAATTTTGCAAAAATAGCAATATTTTTCACATTTTTTTATATGAAATTCCCCCAAAAAAAAAATGTAAAAATCAAAATTTTTTAACATTTTCGGCCAATTTGTTTTATGCTACCTATGTTTGGTAAAAAAAATCGCAAAAAGCGTATTTTGATTGGTTTGCGCAAAAGTTATCGCGTTTACTAACAAAGGGAAAGATTTTTGTCATTTTTGTTGTTTTTTTTTTTAACGCGTAATGGCGGCGATCTGCGATTTTTTTTTTGCGGTACTGCGACATTGCGGCGGACAGATCGGACCCTTGACTGACATTTTTGGGGTTACCAGTGACATTTCTACAGTAATCAGTGCTATACATATGCACTGTTACTGTAAAATTACACTGGTAGTGAAGGGGTTAACTTTATTTGGGAGGGAGGGGCTGTGTGTGTCCCTAGGGGCGTGCTTTCTACTGTGATTGGCTGTGGCTTGAGCTGTAAGGACACTGATCAACGGATCTACATAGTAGATCCATGTGATCAGTGTCTTTACAGCGAGGAGAATGACAGGTGGCTTGTTTACACAAGCTGCCTGACATTCTCCCTCTCCCCCGCCGATCGCCGAGTGGCCGGCGGACATCGGGTCCGCTGGTCACACGCGCGGGGGGGTCCGTGACCACGCGGGAGCGCGCCTCCGGGGGCGTGCGCTCGCTCCCTAGACCCTCACAAGCAAGCAACGTAGCCCTACGTTAGTTTGCCTGTGAGGGGCTGACCGCCGACGTAGATAGTCGTGCGGCGGTCGGCAAGTGGTTAAAGCAATCTAATGAGCCCATCTTGAGGGAGTCTATTCCACATTTTCACAGCTCTTACTGTGAAGAAACCTTTCTGTATTTAGAGATTAAATCTCTTCCAGACTTAAAGCGTTCCCCCTTGTCCTCTGTGATGACCATAAAGTGGTTGTGAAGCTTCATTATTTTATTTTTATTTTTTATTTTTTTTATATAACCTGCTCTGCGCAAAGGCTCTTTTATCCCAGTGAGCAGGAGGGGCTGTGTCTTCCTCCCCACGGCTACCAATGGCGCAGATTTGAAGGGGAAAAAAAAAAAAAAAAACTGACCGTATTCAAAATGCTGATTTTTGGCATTTTTAATACTTTGAAGTGGAGGGGTCTGGGGGTCTTTTAGATCCCTGATTCCTCCATAAAGAGTACCTGTCATTGCCTATTACCTTCACAAGGGACGTTTACATTCCTTGTGACCGCAATAAGTGATCAGATTTTATTTAAAAAAAAATAAATATATATATATAGCGCCCCCGTAAGCTCGCGCACTAAAGAAAACGTATGCAAGTCACGCCCCCAAATGAAAATGGTGTTCAAATCACACTTGAGGTATCGCCGCCATCATCAGAGCGAGAGCAATAATTCTAGTAAAAGGGCTCCCCTGTAACTCTAAACTGGTAACCGTTAACATTTTTTAAAGTGTCGCCTATGGAGATTTTTAAGTACCGTAGTTGGTCGCCATTCCACAAGTGTGCACAATTTTAAATTGTAACATGTTGGTTATCTATTTACTCGGCGTGACATCTTTCACAATATACAAAAAAAACTGGGCTAGCTTTATGGTTTCGTTTTTAAATTCAGTGAAGTATTTTTATTCCAAAATTGCGTTTGAAAGACTGCTGTGCAAATACTGCGTGACAAAATATTGCAACAACAGCCATTTTATTCATCAGAGTCCTTGCTAAAAAATATTTGGGGGTTGGAAGTAATTTTCTAGCAAAAAATACTGATTTAAACGTGTCAAATAGGCTTGACACCACATTGGCCTTACGCCAATCCAGTGGTGCTATTCCAGTCATTTGAGTCCCTAAAATTTAGCAGCAATTGCTTTGAAAACTTCGGTGTGCTCTCTGAAACTGCAGGATCTGAGACATCTATGGGAAAGTGCAGCTAACCCACAAAAGTGCAGCGGGGTAGTGAGAAGCCACCCTTAGGCTAGGTTCACATCTGTGTCGGGAACATGCAATTTTCCAACATTGAAAAGCGCACCACTCTACCAAATGTGTTCAACTGGCAGTGATTGTTAATGGAAGTCTAACAAGTCTGCAAATGTGCATGTTTTTGTGGAAGTAAAAATACATGGTATAACGGCAAATAACCAGAGCATCATGATGAGTGAGGAATGTTATTGGTAAGAGTCAGACTTTTCTATTTTTCTCATGCATAGGACAGCCCATTAACCACTTCAACTCTGGAAAGTTACCCCCCTTCCCCATGACCAGTTCACTTTTGCGATACAGCACTGCGTTACTTTAAAGCAGATCTCTACCCAAAAATGCAACTTCCGCTTTAAGGCCTCCTGACCCTCTGACATGCCACATCTGGCATGTGTTTTTTTTTTTTGGGGGGGGGGGGGGTGGGCGCGGGTATCTAGATAGTTCTCATCTCCTCTCCCCTCCCTCTCTGCCATCTTCTGGGACACGTCACAGGTCCCAGAAGATTGCCCGTCCAACACTAGAGATGCCGGCACCGCGGGGAGAAGAGGGAGAAAATCGAAGCTCCCACCGGCCGCATCGCTGCACTGTGGGAAAGGTGGGTGTGTTTATTAAAAAGTCAGCAGCCACGCTTTTTGTAGCCGCTGACTTGTAATGAACACAAAAACAGGTGGAACTCCGCTATGACTAACAATTGCACGGTCTTGCGACACTGTACCCTAATAAAATTTGTCCTCCTCCCCCCCCCCCCCCCCCCATAAATAGAGATTTCTTTTGGTGGTATTTGATCACCTGCGCTATAAACCAAAGACCATTTTGAAAAAAAAATATTTTTTACTTTCTGCTATAAAACATATCCAATAAAAAATCTAATTCCCCAAGTCATCCTCCAAGATGGTCACATGAGAGAGATAGGCTTCTCCTCCTACAGGAAACACAAGCACAGATATGTTTAAAATGGCCGCTCACCGGCTGCCCCTCAGTTCTTCTGTTTCCTGTCCTGCAGGCATGAGCTGAAGACGACATTCATCCCCTGTTTGTTATTTTACTACTCTGTCCAAGGCAGGCGTCCCTGGACACCCCTCCCTCTGCCTGTATCCTGCTGGTGAGGCCACCGGCTTCAGTTTTTTTGGGTGAGGAAGGTGGGATTTCCAGGGGTGAGGCCTATAGTTCAGGACTCCCCCTCCCCCCCCCCCCCTTTTAGCCTTGATTCCCGGTTTGCCTTCTCTTACACCAGGGGGTGTTTTGATGGTGGCAGGGGGAGGGCTTGTGTCTTCTCAAGGCATGTTTTATTTCACTTACCTAGACTGGCCTGAGCAGAGGTAAGTGAAGAGCCCAAGAGGGGTTTTTTTTTTTCTTCCAGCCAGCCGGAGGTCCTGGTGAAGCTGCCCTCCACCCCTCCCGTTTAGGGTCGCATGCCGGGTCACAGAGGACTGGGGGTTTCCGTGTGCAGCATGGCAACCAGCCGCGCCGTTGGCGCAGCAGAAGTAATGCTCTCAAGATGGCGCTTCTACTGGAAGTAGGGCGGTGGCTATCTTGAGTCAGGGAATGAGCAGGAGATAGGGGAACCTTACCAAGATTACTTCTACAGACAAGAGCATTTTCTAGGGATAGACTCCCTGGGGCTTCTGTGGTGATTCAGCCTCGCCACACATTTCCACCAACCCATCTCATCCCGGGAACAATCAGGAAAATACATCTGGAAAATACATGGGCGATCCTGGTAGCTCCTTACTGGCCAATAAAGGGCATGGTTCATGCCCCTGGAAAAGACAGCAGAAGATGACCCCTGGTTCCTTCTGAACCAGAGCAACCTTTTAGTTCAACCAGGAGCCCATCAACCCCACATCTGCACCTTGAAACTAGCAGCATGGATCCGAAACGGCGGGTACTATCAAGCTAGAGTCTCTCTGCCAGGTAGCTGATACCCTACTGTAAAGTAGGAAGCGCACCAGGAGATTTTACAACAAAATATGGAAAGTATATACTTCAAAAATGCAGCCCAAAAATAGGAATCCGGAAAGCATTGGCATCATTTTAGATTTCCTCCTGGATGGTGCAGAAGCGGGGCTTGCTGTGAGTACCCTCAAGGTCTAGGTAGCCACCTTATCACTATTTCTTGACAGGCTGGCGTATGATCCATAGTTAAACGTTTTTTTTTTTTTCAAATCTATCGAAAGGTCTCGTCCCGAAAAATTGGTACTCAAAACAGACCTTCTGTTCTTCCCAAGGTCACATTGGCTTCTCATCGCTCTCAGCTAATAGTACTCCCTTCTTTTTGGCAAAATCCCTCACACCAGGGGGAAGAACTTTTTGCCACACTAGACGTCAGGAGGGGCACCCTGCATTATCTGGAGGTTACTAAACCATTGAAGAGAGCATCCAACATTTTTATATTGTTCGGAGCCACTCATAAAGGCAAAGCGGCCTAGAGGAACTCTATAGCCAGATAGATCTAATTGGTCTTAGGAGCAGCCTACTTGGCCCAACGTCACACCTTTCCTTCAAATTTCAAGGCACATTTCACACGCACGATAGCTACTTCTTGGGCAGTAAAGGATGGGGCTTCCATCAGTCAAATTTGCTAAGCAGCCACCTGGTCCAGGGACTCTACATTGGTAGGTCGCCACAAGGTTGATCTGGTCTCCAACCAACGTCTGACCTTTGGTCGAAAAGGTCCTGCAAGCGGTAGTCCCACCCTAGGTATACATCATTGGGGTCTCATGTGACAGTCCTGGAGGATGACTTGGGAAAGTCTGAGTTATTACCTGATAACTCCCTTTGCAGGAATGCTCTATTGGATGACTGTTATATACAGTGGGTACGGAAAGTATTCAGACCCCCTTAAATTTTTCACTCTTTGTTGTATTGCAGCCATTTGCTAAAATCATTTAAGTTCATTCTTCTTCCTCATGAATGTACACATAGCACCCCATACTGACAGAAAAACACAGAATTGTTGACATTGTTGCAGATTTATTAAAAAAGAAAAACTGAAATATCACATGGTCCTAAGTATTCAGACCCTTTGCTGTGACACTCATATATTTAACTAAGGTGCTTTCCATTTCTTCTGATCATCCTTGAAGATGGTTCTACACCTTCATTTGAGTCCAGCTGTGTTTGATTATACCGATTGGACTTGATTAGGAAAGCCACACACCTGTCTATATAAGACCTTCCAGATCACAATGCATGTCAGAGCAAATGAGAATCATGAGGTCAAAGGAACTGCCTGAAGAGTTCAGAGACAGAATTGTGGCAAGGCACAGATCTGGCCAAGGTTACAAAAAGATTTCTGCTGCACTTAAGGTTCCTAAGAGCACAGTGACCTCCATAATCCTCAAATGGAAGACGTTTGGGACGACCAGAACCCTTCCTAGAGCTGGCCGTCCGGCCAAACTGAGCTATTGGGGGAGAAGAGCCTTGGTGAGAGAGGTAAAGAAGAACCCAAAGATCACTGTGGCTGAGCTCCAGAGATGCAGTCAGGAGATGGGAGAAAGTTGTAGAAAGTCAACCATCACTGCAGCCCTCCACCAGTCAGGGCTTTATGGCAGAGTGGCCCAACGGAAGCCTCTCCTCAGTGTAAGACACATGAAAGCCCGCATGGAGTTTGCTAAAAAACACCTGAAGGACTCCAAGATGGTGAGAAATAAGATTCTCTGGTCTGAGGCCAAAATAGAACTTTTTGGCCTTAATTCTAAGCGGTATGTGTGGAGAAAACCAGGCACTGCTCATCACCTGTCCAATACAGTCCCAACAGTGAAGCATGGTGGTGGCAGCATCATGCTGTGGGGGTGTTTTTCAGCTGCAGGGACAGGACGACTGATTGCAATCGAGGGAAAGATGAATGCGGCCAAGTACAGGGATATCCTGGACAAAAACCTTCTCCAGATTGCTCTGGACCTCAGACTGGGCCGAAGGTTTACCTTCCAACAAGACAATGACCCTAAGCACACAGCTAAAATAACGAAGGAGTGGCTTCACAACAACTCCGTGACTGTTCTTGAATGGCCCAGCCAGAGCCCTGACTTAAACCCAATTGAGCATCTCTGGAGAGACCTAAAAATGGCTGTCCACCAACGTTTACCATCCAACCTGACAGAACTGGAGAGGATCTGCAAGGAGGAATGGCAGAGGATCCCCAAATCCAGGTGTGGAAGACTTGTTGCATCTTTCCCAAAAAGACTCCTGGCTGTATTAGATCAAAAGGGGGCTTCTACTAAATATTGAGCCAAGGGTCTGAATACTTAGGACCATGTGATATTTCAGTTTTTCTTTTTTATTAAATCTGCAACAATGTCAACAATTCTGTGTTTTTCTGTCAGTATGGGGTGCTATGTGTACATTCATGAGGAAGAAGAATGAACCTAAATGATTTTAGCAAATGGCTGCAATATAACAAAGAGTGAAAAATTTAAGGGGGTCTGAATACTTTCCGTACCCACTGTAGATTGAGGCTAAAAGCCTATGCTGTCCAGTTCATCTTTATACAACTGAGGGGCAGCCGGTGGGTGGCCATTTTAAACATATGTGTGCTTGTGTTTCCTGTAGGAGGAGCAGTCTATGTCTCTCATGTGACCGTCCTGGAGGATTCCTGAAAAGGGAGTTATCGGGTAATAACTCAGACTTTCTTTATCAATTTAGGCCAGTATGTATTCTGCTACTTATTTTTGGTAAAAAAAAATCCCAAAAAGCATATAATGATTATTTGCCCAAAAGTTATAGGGTCTACAAATGATGGGATATATTTATGGAATTTTTATGTATTTTTTACTAGTAATGGAGACAATCGGCAACTTTTAGCGGGAGTGCGATATTGCGGTGATCAAATCGGACACAAAGTGATACTTTTGGGGACCAGTAACACTAGTACAGTGATCAGTGCTAATATGCATGGTCGCGGACAGGCTGGCTCGGAAAGGGGTTATCAGGACAATCAAGGGGTTAAATATGTGCCTAGGGAGCATTTACTAACTGGGGGAGGTGCTTGTACTGTGGGCAGGCAGAGATCTCTGTTCCTGTTTAGAAGAAACACAAGCTCCCCATCTTCCCTACTGTAAGAACAGCGATCTGCCTTGTTTACATAAGCAGACCACCGTTTTGCTTCTCTCCCAAACGATCGCCAAACTCACTCATCCATGTCTTTATGGACCTTTGTGCATTGGTGCGCAATCATGTTGGAACAGGAAGTGGCCATCTCCAAACTGTTCCCACAAAATTGGGAGCATTAAATTGTCCAAAATGTCATGGTATGTTGGTGCCTTAAGAGTTCCCTTTACTGAAACTAAAGGGCCATGCCCTGAAAAACTACCCCACACTGTAATCCCCCCTCCACCAATGCTTTGGACCAGTGCACAAAGAAAGGTCCATAAAGACATGGATGAGCGAGTTTGGGGTGGAGGAACTTGACTGGCCTGCAGAGTCCTTACCTCAACCTGATAGAACACCTTTGGGATAAATTAGAGCGGAGACTACGAGCCGGCCTTCTTTCTAACATCAATGCCTGACCTCAAAACTATGCTTCTGGAAGAATGGTCAAACATTCCATAGACACACTCCTAATCCTTGTGGACAGCCATCCCAGAAAAGTGGAAGCTGTTATAGCTGCAAAGGGTGGGCCAACTCCATATTGAACCCTACGGATTAAGACTGCTATTCAAGTTCATGTGTGTGTGTAATGGCAGACTTCCCAAAACTTTTGACAATTTAGTTTATGAATGCTTATATTGATCCAGGCTGGACCAATGCAACTATGCAAAATAAACTATACCTTGTGTGCAGCTTCTAAGCTGAACTCTAGGATGTCTAAAAATTCTCTTTCAGTGGAACTGTGCCCATACTGCAGGAGAAGAGGGTTATCTGATAATTTAAGTCTAGGGGATTTGGAAAAGCTGTGTTTCCTACCCAATCCTCTGCTTCTGCAAGTGCCTCCAAACTGTTAAACCAGTTTATGCTGCATGTTCTCCTTCCAAGCTGTTGTGATCAAAGGTCCTCTGATGTCACTGATAGGGCGCGTCCATAGCTGGGGACAACCAGGGAAAGTCCACCATTTGCTAGAAGAGTAGAGGATCAGGTAAGTAAATCTGCTTTTCCAAATCCTCTAGACCTAAGGGGATTTGTGTACAGAAGTGTTTTACCATCTCCTTAGTCTAAACAAGCAAGTTATCTTTGAAGTAAAGGAACTGACCAACTGCAAGGGAGAATTTTTAGGTTTCTTGGAGTTGGGTTTTAAATGTGTAGCCTTGCTTTTATAACCTTCAGCTAAATCCATTTTCCCAGTCTAGTCTATGCCAATCTCCCAACATCAGCCAATATGGGAGAGAGACCATCTGGACGGGTAAAAAAACAATGGGTACATCAAACATGCCATGTACAACCCATTGGGGGGAGTTTAGCAAAGCTGGAGCCACCGAAATTCCCTCCAAAGTAAAAAGAACCCTATGGTGGGGGAGCTCGCCACTTCCACCTCACCAAGGGGTTGGAATGGGTTATTCAAGTGTCACAGAGAAAAACCAGACGCAAGCTCTTTTGGATGGGGGGGGCCATCTTCAGAGCCAAATAGCGCAGGGAGAATGGTTCCCACTAGAAGCAGGAGAGTTATCAAATCAAAAGGAGCTCCTGGCAATGCAGAAAGCCTTGGAAGTCTTTCAAGCAGAAATCAGGGGACGTCATCTACAGATTCGATCCCGACAACATTGCAACTGTAGCGTACCTCAACAAACAAGGGATGTCGGATGTTGCAATCCACGGCCCAAAATATTCTTTCTTGTGCAGAAGTGAATCTGGCCTCCATTTCAGCACTTCATCTGAAGGGGACTCAGAATTGCTTGGCAGACCACCTCAGCCGCTACTGGGTGTGTCAGGACAATTGGTCCCTCAACCCGAAAGATTTTGCGGAAATTGCGGCTAGGTGGGGTCTTCCAGAAGTGGACCTTTTTGCAGCCCAACAGCAAAACAAAGATTTTTCTTTTCCCTGAACCCAAGGGATCAGTCTCTGGGGATCGACACTTTTGTGAATCCATGGTCATTCAGCCTTTGCTATGCTTTCCCTCCTGTCAGGCTAATCTCGGAAGTCCTCCGTAAATTTCTTCAGGAGGATACCAATTTGATTCTAATAGCCCCCTTTTGGCCCAAGTGGCCATGGTTTTCACGCCTGCAGACTTTAGCCTCAAAGCCTCCAATGGCTCTTCCTTTGAGACAGGACCTGTTGACTCAGGGTTACGGTATTTCTTTCTCAAGTCACATCCTTAAGGTTGACAGCTTGGTATCTGAAGGGCAGATACTAAGCTCCCCAGGGGTATTCAGACAAGGTGGTGAAGACCCTAGTCAGTTGTCGAAAGCCTGTCACGAGAGCAATATACTCCAAAGTTTGGAAGAAATTTAACTCCCGGTTGTCTAAAAATCGCAGATGATCCCCCGATGTGCCATCTATTTTGGAATTTTTTTCAGGAGGGTGCCGACAAGGGTCTATCCCTTAGTACCTTAAAGTGCAGGCTGTGGCCATTAGCATTTTTCTCCAGTATTGCCCAAATTCTGTTAGAGCAAGGTTCTTTAGGGCAATCGCCCAGTCTAAACCAATAATTGAGGACTAGAGGACCGCCTTTTATCTAAATGGATTTAACGTGTTTCCTATCCTGGTAGGAGAAGCCCTAGGTCACATGGGCTGTCCTGGAAGACTCTCAGAAAAGGGGTTACCGGTAAGTCTAACTCAGCTTTTCTCTGAATGTCTATGCATTAATCAGACTGTGTTCTGGGTATGAGACCGGAAGTCCTGGCTTGAACCCGGAACAGTGCAGTTTTTCAACCAAGGTGCCTTAAAGTTTCTGCAGGGGAGCCTTGGCAAAATGCCTAATAATTGCACAAAAAGTGTATATAAGCCAGCGTGTGGATGAAGCCTGCCTTTTAGTTACACAAAGCCACAGGTTTTCATTGTGCCCGAGTTCAAATAATCAATGGCATCATCAGTTGATAAAGAGGATGTCAATCGCCTGCATAGCATCCTCGTTTGACCCTCCCCTGCTCCTCTACATCCGCTTTGAGGTCACAGCTGAATGATAGAAAAACCTTGGAATACTAGACAGTACCAGTTTGCAAAAGAGCATTTGCTTTGGAAGATTAAATCGCCTCTAACTTTGGGTGTCCTACTTGTGTGGTTGTTGACACGGTATGAAGAATAGTTTTTTCATTTTAGAATGGGGTGCCTCGAGATTATCTGTTTTAAAAGGTGCCATGACTGAAAAAAAGGTTGAGAAACACTGTTTGTAGCTTCAGCTATATACAGTTTATCCGCACATCCAGCAGTCTCTCATGTTAGTGAAGGACGTAGTTTGGCTGATCTGGCCCAAAGGAACTATATAAAGTATATCAAAAGCTGGAGTTCAGCTTTGAAGATGGAAGATAAAAGCTGACTTGTTGCCATGCACAGCTGCTTCAGGTTCTGGCTGCTCCAGTTTGAAGAGCTAAACCCTCCTATCCTTTACAGCCACCATCTTAACCTCTGATCTGCAGATGCTATGCTGCTGCACCTTTCAATTAGTTATGACACCAGACTTGACAGTTCAGTAGAGCGCACAAGCAACTGTGACAGTTATTCACAGCATTTTTTAAATAGGTTTAGTTCCACTTTAATGGAGTGCAATGTAGTCAGTAGTATGTGTCAGTGTCCATTCTATTGCTGGTCAGCAGTACAAAATGGTGTCTGGTGTCTTTGGTCAATGAAGAGAAAAAAGCTAGAATTGATGGTCTGGGAGAAGGAAAAAATCCTCAGCATTGTTGATCAGTGGAAGAAAAAAATGCCACACAAGCCAGTATTGTTTAAATATTGACTTGTTATAATGAAGGGATAAGAATAGTCTCTGAAAATTATCAGGTCTATTACTGTATATATTGGAGTATACAGTATCCCACAAAAGTGAGTACACCCCTCACATTTTTGTAAATATTTTATTATCTTTTCATGTGACAACACTGAAGATATTACACTTTGCTACAATGTAAAGTAGTGAGTGTACAGCTTGTATAACAGTGTAAATTTGCTGTCCCCTCAAAATACCTCAACACACAGCCATTAATGTCTAAACTGCTGGCAACAAAAGTGAGTACACCCCTAAGTGGAAATGGCCAAATTGGGCCCAAGGTGTCAATATTATGTGTGGCCACCATTATTTTCCAGCACTGCCTTAACCCTCTTGGGCATGGAGTTCACCAGAGCTTCACAGGTTGCTACTGGATTCCTCTTCCACTCCTCCATGATGACATCATGGAGTTGGTGGATGTTGGAGACCTTGCGCTTCTCCACCTTTCATTTGAGGATGCCCTACAGATGCTTAATGGGGTTTAGGTTTGGAGACATGCTTGGCCAGTCCATCACCTTTACCCTCAGCTTCTTTAGCAAGGCAGTGGTCATCTTGGAGGTGTTTGGGGTCGTTATGTTGGAATACTGCCCTGCGGCCCATTCTCCGAAGAAGGGGGATCATGCTCTGCTTCACTATGTCACCATACATGTTGGCATTCATGGTTCCCTTAATGAACTGTAGCTCCCAAGTGACGGCAGCCCTCATGCAGCCCCAGACCATGACACGCCCACCACCATGCTTGACTGTAGGCAAGACACACTTGTCTTTGTACTCCTCACCTGGTTGCCGCCACACACGCTTGACACAATCTGAACCAAATAAGTTTTATCTTGGTCTCATTAGACCACAGGACATGGTTCCAGTAATCAATGTCCTTACTCTGCTTGTCTTCAGCTAACTGTTTGCAAGCTTTCTTGTGCCTCATCTTTAGAGGCTTCCTTCTGGGACAGCAGCTATGCAGATCATTTTGATGCAGTGTGCGGCATATGGTCTGAGCACTGACAGGCTAACCTCCCCACCCCTTCAACCTCTGCAGCAATGCTGGCAGCACTCATACGTCTATTTTACAAAGATCACCTCTGGATATGATGCTGAGCACGTGCACTTGACTTCTTTGGTTGACCGTGGCGAGGCCTGTTCTGAGTGGAACCTGTCCTGTTAAACCGCTGTATGGTCTTGGCCACCGTGCTGCAGCTCAGTTTCAGGGTCTGCACCCTGATTCAACATAGACTTGAGTAAAACCTATACTCAACTTAATTAAAATTCAGGCCTATAGGGATGCAAAGAGTGCTAAAGAGGTTTTAAACTGGCTGTAAACATTGGAGGTAAGGTTAGCAGCACAACTGTTATGAACATGGCAAAGAGGGTAGGCTTTAATGCCCATGCACTAGAGCTGCATGATTCTGGATAAAATGAGAATCACATTTTTTTTTTGCTTAGAATAAAAATCATGATTCTCTGCTTAGCATCTTTTACATTATACAAAAAATTGGGTTTACTGTTGAGGTTTTTTTTAAATTCATTAAAGTGTATTTTTTCCCAAAAAACTGCGTTTGAAAGACTTTTGCGCAAATACAGTGTGACATAAAAGATTGGAACGATCGCCATTTTATTCTCTAGGGTCTCTGCTAAAAAAAAAATGTATGTTTGGGAGTTCTAAGTAATTTTCTAGCAAAAAATACTGATTTTTAACTTCTAAGCAACAAGTGCCAGAAAAAGGCTTTGTCTGTAAGAGGTTAAACTGCCCTCATTTACAGACGGAAGTTTATCCTAGTTTTTTCGTTGCCGATACTTATACTTTGCCGATCGCATATCGGTATCGGCCGATATTGGCCGATATATTCACACATGTAAAAATTACCCAAAAAAACACAAAATTCGACACAAATCTCTTAACATGTTAATCTTTATTAACATGCTCGTTCTTCACACGTTAACTGCATAAAAAAAAACTGATATTAAAACTTCAATTGCAGAAACATTTGCTTTGCATTTCATTTAACTAATTGTGCATTAATGCATAATAAAGTGCTGCAGTGGTGAACTCACACACGGCAATATGTTACTGCAGTGCAGTCAGTGCAAAACAGCTAGAAAAAAAGCTAGGCAACAACAGCTACACAAAATACACATACACAGTGGATTGGATGGACTGGAGTCAGTGGAAGAGGACTACCTCTGCAGTAAGGCACTGACTGCAACTAATGCAGTGCAGTGCAGTCAGTGCAAAACTGCTAGAAAAAAAGCTAGCCAACAACAGCTACACAATACACACCGTGGCCACACATACACAGTGGATTGCATAGACTGGAGTCAGTGAAGGAGAACTACCTCTGCAGTAAGGCACTGACTGCAACGAATGCAGTGCAGTCAGTGAAAAACTGCTAGAAAAAGAGCAAGGCAACAGCTACACGTGTCACAGTGGATTGGACTGGAGTGAGTGGAGGACTACCTCTGTCTGCAGTATGGCACTCACTGCAACTACTGCAGTCAGTGCAATACTGCTAGAAAAAAATCAAGCCAACAGCTAGACAGACTGGATTGGAGTCAATGGACTACCTCTGCAGTAGGGCACTCACTGAAATGACAGCAGTCAGTGCAAAACTGCTAGAAAAAAGCTAGGCAACAGCTAGACAGTGGATTGGATTGGAGTCACTCAGTGGACTACCTCTGCAGTAGGGCACTCATTGCAACTAGAGCAGTCAGTGCAAAACTGCTAGAAAAAAGCTAGGCAACAGCTAGACAGTGGATTGGATTGGAGTCAGTGGACTACCTCTGCAGAAGAGCACTCACTGCAACTACAGCAGTCAGTGAAAAACTGCTAGAAAAAAAGGTAGGCAACAGCTAGACAGTGGAGTGGATTGGAGTGGAGTGTGGACACTACTCTTTTCAATACTCCCAGTTAAGTAGAACAATATTATAATGCAGAAAGCAGAACATTTCAGCATGTCCATGGTCACCTGTTAAAGGTATTCTCTTTTGTTCAAACAATGCTGCAACTTCGTAAACATGCTCGGGAGGAATGGAGGACAGAGGAGCTGAGAGAAAGAGGTATCTTCTAGCATGGGAAGCAAGTCTTTTGTAACGTGCCTCATTTTCTCTCCACCACTGAAGAGGATGACTTCTTCTGTTAAATACGGCTTCTTTCAAATAGAAATGAAGTTCATCATCAAGGCTCATCATTGCAGATTCAGAAGAAATTGAATCCTCCGCATGAGGCCCCAATAAAACACTGAAAATGATCAATTTGATGACGATGAAGCAGATTCTCTTCTGTTTGTTGACATATTTTCGGACATTTGTCTGTTTTTTTAGCATGCTGCTCTTCAAAAAAGTAGTGTTCTGGACTCGTCTTTTCGGCAGGAACCTCCTGCACCTCCATATCTTCTGTCAGGCATTGTTTCGCCTTAGCCAGAACATCATCAGAAGAGAAAGCATGGTTCTTGTATCGAGGATTCAAAAGACTTGCAAGCACAACATTTTTAATCTCTTCCTGCTTCTCAAAACCTATATCAATCAAAGCTCTTTGGCTTGACAGACCATCATTTGAAAGTTGGAGGGTGTTGTGTGCCACGATGACACAGAGGTCTGACATATCAGCAAGCCTCATTCCTTTAGGCATGTTTGCTCCACTGTCTCGAAGTTGCGCAAGCATCACTCGGTCTTTAATTCCCCATTCTTCAAGCATGCCTAGAAACATTTCTCTACTGTACTCAGCTGTGTGGGGTCCTTGCATCACTTTTGTATTCAACACCAATTGCCTTTTTGTCCATCCGCTGTCAATGAAGTGGCATGTAAGAATGAGTAGTGACTCGTACTCTGTTTGTGACCAGCAGTCCATCGTGAATGAGAGTGAGTTGCAAGCATTCTCTGGTTGCAGCATAGCGTTTACTTTGTCACTTACCTTTTCGTGTAGCTTTGCCAGTATTTCGGTTCGATAATACTTCTCACTCTTCAGTGTGTAGCTTGGCTCAAGAATGGACATCAACCGCTTAAATCCTGAGTCAGACACCATTGTAAATGGCTGGTTATCAGTGACAATCATCTCTGTGATTACTCTGTCCAGCAGTTGGGATCTACCATCTGAATCTAGACAGTGACATCTGTTTTTTTCACAAACATATCTGTTATTGTTGCCTGAGATAGTGGAGGAGGTATTGAATCAAAATCACATTGATATTCATTTTGTTTTTTCTGTGCTGCATGATACAGTTCAATATGATGAACTCTTAGATGGGCCCAAAGATTTGACGTATTTTTGTTTTTTGCAGTTACTGATCCCATGCTTATGTTTATACATGTGTTGCACACTGCTGCTTTTCCTGGAGATGGTTGAGACAAGAAATAGCCACAGACCTCACTTTTACTCTTTCTCTCCTCATCCATCTCCATTTCAACTTGAAAGACACAAAGTTTAAAGAAATGGCTTGCTGATGCTGGCACTGGCACCCTGTTGTGGGTTGGTGGGTGACGCCTGGCAGTGTGGCTGGCTTGGTGTCACCCTGTTGTGGGTGGCTTGCTTGCCTGATCACTGTGGTGGCTGGCTGGCGTCACCCTGTTCTGGGTGTCCGGCTTGCAGGAACATTGTGGTGGCGCTGGCTGACTTGGTGTCACCCTGTTATGGGCGGCTGGCTGGCTTGGTGACTGGTGTCACCTTGTTATTAATGGCTGGCTTTCAGGAACACTGTGGTAGCTGGTTGGCTGGCTTGGTGTCACCCTGTTATTGGTGGCTGGCTGGCTTGGTGACTGGTGTCACCTTGTTATTGGTGGCTGGCTTTCAGGAACACTCTGTGGTGGCTGGTTGGATGGCTTGGTGTCACTCTGTTATGGGTGGCTGTCTTTCAGGAACAGCATGGTGCCTGGTTGGCTGGCTTGGTGTTACCCTGTTATGGGTGGCTGGCTGGCTTGCAGGAACACTGTGGTGGCTGGCTTGCTTGGTGTCACCCTGTTATGGGTGGCTGGCTTGCAAGAACACTGTGGAGGGTGGCTGACTTGGTGTCACCCTGTTATGGGTGGCTGGCTTTCAGGAACAGTCTGTGGTGCCTGGTTGGCTTGCTTGGTGTCACCCTGTTATGGGTGGCTGGCTGGCTTGCAGGAACACTGGTGGGTGGCTGGCTTGATGTCACCCGGCTATGGGTGGCTGGCTTTCAGGAACAGTCTGTGGTGCCTAGTTGGCTTGGTGTCACCCTGTTATGGGTGGCTGACTTGCTTGGTGTCACCCTGTTATGGGTGGCTGGCTGGATTGGTGTCACCCTGTTATAGGTGGCTGGCTTGCAGGAGCACTGTGGTGGCTGGCTTGCCGGAACACTGTGGTGGGGGGCTGGCTTGGGGTCATCCTGTTGTGTCGGTGGCTGGCTAGACGTTACTCACCCAGGCCTGTTGTGGTGGGTAGCTGGCTTGCTGGAACACTGGTCACGGTGGCGGGTGACTGGCTTGGTGTCATCTGGGTGGCTGGTTGCGTGCTCGCTGGGCTGGCACCCTGTTGTGGTGTGTGGCTGAGGCCAGGGCCTGTGGGTGGGTGGGTGGGTGGATGGCTGGCAGCGTGACCGGACTGCAGCTGGCTGTAACAAGAGGCTGTGTGAGGCGGTCTTTAAGTGCAGCGGGCAGTGTAATGGCGTCACGTATGGGCTGCACAGGCGTGGGAGGCGGTGTTAGAAGGCATAACGTGTGCTCGCAACATACGGAATGACGTCATGAAAATATCGGCAATATCAGTAAATCAAAAGGCCAATTCCGATATATTGGGGAAAGTGCATATCGGCCCCCGATATATCGGTGTTGCCGATAATCGGTCGATCTCTAGTTCATTCCTTTGATCGAAAATAACTAAATGATACATTGTGTTTTTATTGTGATCTAGCAGCCTTAACAATGTTGATAAACATTTGCTGGAGGCTTTTTTTTTTTTTCTTTTTCAGCTTTGAGTGAGCAGAGAATGGCTCTGTATGAATCGAGGACATGCTGTTTTAAGATCGTGAGGTGGGGGGGGGGGTGAATCAAAATCGCACTTTTTTTTTAACGATTAATCATGCCGCTCTACCACGCACTGCACTTTTGTCCATGGACAACCAAGATTTCTGTGCTGAGCACACAGAACTCCCAGCAAAGTGACAGAGTAGTCATAGACTGCTCTCAATCCCTTGTGATTGGAAGTCAGCAGGACAGGCTCCTGATTATGTGGCCACTGACAGCTAGTCCTTGTGGTTATGTCATCGGGAAGTCTGTATCCCCACCTGGGCATATAGATCAACTTAAGGGGGTGGAAAGGGCTTCATACCTGTTGTGCTGCTGATCTTCGCTCTTTGGAAAAGCTGATGTTGAAGTGAGGCTTTGGAAATATGAAGGACAATTTAACATTGGAATTACCACTGACCAATACAGTTGGTGGTTTTTTGCCCCCTGACATCTTGACATGGGGTATTTTTGAACTTCTGACCACCATTTTTGGGGCATTTTTATTTTTTATTCTCACTAAAACCAGTTCTTCTCCTGGCCAATTTAGCACCCAGCGGTCTGCAAGACAATGAATTAGCTGTTAAATACCTTGTACCCCTGCTATTGAGTACATTCGTCATGGTAAAAAAACAAACTTGTAATGCTAATCTTTATAACTAGATGAATAGTGTCCCAAACTATAAATATTATACAGTAAAAATTCTTTATCCAGTGAAACTTGTATTGCATTGTTTTTAAAGCATTTGTAGTTATCAGTTTTCTTTTGCTGAATGCATTGTTTTATATGTGTGTCATTAATAAAAATAAATCTTGAGAGGCTAAAATGTTTGAGTGCTATATGTATTCTGTTTGAGAATAATCCCTTATTCTACATGCCAAATGGTATGATCCTAACAAGGTGTGGTTGATCACTTTTTCATCATGGACCTTGTGGAACAGTGTCCTAAGTCCTGGGACTGTTCTGCAAGATGCAGGACACTTGACAACTATGCTAGTATTGTGTATAGTGCATTTATGGCTGAACATTCAGTTTAAAGTCTCAATAAAGCTTCATGTTTTCCTTTGATCCCATCTTTATATACACAGCTGCATTTTATTTCCCAGGGATTGAGAACCATCCTTGGATTTTTTAGGACTACTTACAATCTTTCTAGGTTTACAGCCTTGTAATATATTACCTTAATAGGCATCTTGTGTAACATCTGTACCCCTTCTGGTTTCTCATTTCTAACCTAAAGGTTTCTGTGCAATAGAATAAAATGCTTTCATTAATGTAAGGTAATATAACAGTATACAAAAGTTATAAGTATTAGAAAGGGATATTTAGTATGTTTCTGGGCTCAGGAAGACTCCTTTCTGTCCTTATTTATCATAGAGCAAAAGGCACAGGCAGTGGCGTAGCGTGGGTTGTCAGCACCCGGGGCAAGGCATGTAATTTGCGCCCCCCCCCCCCACCTGTGGAAGTCCCGCCCCGAGGGACGTAACGCATGCGGAAGGGAGGGAGGAGAGTCTGACGTCACCCGCAGTCAATACACTATACACACAGTATACATACAGTATACACATACACTATACACACAGTATACACACAGTATACACATACACTATACACACAGTATACACACACTATACACACACTATACACACAGTATACATACAGTATACACATACACTATACACACAGTATACATACAGTATACACATACAGTATACACATACACTATACACACACTATACATACAGTATACACATACACTATACACACAGTATACATACAGTATACACACACTATACACATACACTATACACACACTATACATACAGTATACATACAGTATACATACAGTATACACATACAGTATACACATACACTATACACACACTATACATACAGTATACACATACACTATACATACACTATACACACAGTATACACATACACTATACACACACTATACATACAGTATACACATACACTATACACACAGTATACATACAGTATACACACACTATACACACAGTATACACATACACTATACACACACTATACACACAGTATACATACAGTATACATACACTATACACACAGTATACACATACACTATACACACAGTATACATACAGTATACACATACACTATACACACACTATACACACAGTATACATACAGTATACACACAGTATACATACAGTATACACATACACTATACACACAGTATATACACACTATATACACACTATACACACCAGTATACACATACACTATACACACAGTATACATACAGTATACACATACACTATACACATACACTATACACACAGTATACACATACACTATACACACAGTATACACATACACTATACACACAGTATACACATACACTATACACACAGTATACATACACTATACACACAGTATACACACAGTATACATACAGTATACACATACACTATACATACACTATACACACAGTATACATACACTATACACACAGTATACACATACACTATACACACAGTATACACACAGTATACATACACTATACACACAGTATACACATACACTATACACACAGTATACACATACACTATACACACAGTATACATACACTATACACACAGTATACACATACACTATACACACAGTATACATACACTATACACACAGTATACATACAGTATACATACAGTATACACATACACTATACACACACTATACACACAGTATACATACAGTATACACATACACTATACACACAGTATATACACACTATATACACACTATATACACCAGTATACACATACACTATACATACACTATACATACACTATACACACAGTATACATACACTATACACACAGTATACATACACTATACATACACTATACACACAGTATACACATACACTATACACACAGTATACATACACTATACACACAGTATACATATACACTATACACACAGTATACATATACACTATACACACAGTATACATACACTATACACACAGTATACATACACTATACACACAGTATACATACACTATACACACAGTATACACATACACTATACACACAGTATACATACACTATACACACAGTATACATACACTATACACACAGTATACATACAGTATACACATACACTATACACACACTATACACACAGTATACATACACTATACACACAGTATACACATACACTATACACACAGTATATACACACTATATACACACTATACACACAGTATATACACCAGTATACACATACACTATACATACACTATACACACAGTATACACATACACTATACACACAGTATACATACACTATACATACACTATACACACATACACTATACACACAGTATACATACACTATACACACAGTATACACATACACTATACACACAGTATACATACACTATACACACAGTATACACATACACTATACACACAGTATACACACAGTATACATACAGTATACACATACACTATACACACAGTATACATACAGTATACACATACACTATACATACACTATACACACAGTATACATACACTATACACACAGTATACACATACACTATACACACAGTATACATACACTATACACACAGTATACATACAGTATACACATACACTATACACACACTATACACACAGTATACATACACTATACACACAGTATATACACACTATATACACACTATACACACAGTATATACACCAGTATACACATACACTATACATACACTATACACACAGTATACACATACACTATACACACAGTATACACACAGTATACATACACTATACACACAGTATACACATACACTATACACACAGTATACACATACACTATACACACAGTATACACACAGTATATATACAGCATACACATACACACAGTATATATAAAGTATACACACACCATCTAAATATCAGCCTGATTGAACACACTGCTGCTGCCCCCATTTCCTGGCATGCTGGTACTTGTAGTGCTCCAGCAGCTCACAGACATTGGATGTGGTAATGTAGAACAGGAGGGGGTGGGCAGGTAATGAGTAGGGAGATGTAGCAGAGATTGGGGGAGAAGTTTAGGGCATGTCCTTCCTCCAGAAGCAGTGCACTGCTACTCACATGAAATCTATCGATCAGCCTCAGAGACAGGAGGAGCCCTGCAAGAGGAAACACAGCCTCTCCCCTCCCCCCTCCTCAGCAGGGTAAGTACTGACAAGAATACATTTGGTTTATCTTCCCCAGCTCACCTTCTTCTATAAGGCTGCAGCCCGTCCTCTCCTCTCTTCTCCAGCTGTCCACATCTCCTGCTCCGTTATCAAACAAGGCGCGCTGGGGAAGGGGGCGTGTACACTGTGATCCCATAGGCTGAGAAGGCAGTGAAGGGGCGGAGCAGCTATAGACTCTGAATCTTCTCCATGAAAGGATGTCCGTAACTGAGATTTCAGGGACAGCACAGCCGCCGTGACTGCGCCCCCCCGAACATTGCGCCCGGGGCGGCCCGCACCGGCAGCACCCCCCACGCTACGCCACTGGGCACAGGTACCAGAACTTGAGCATAAGTTTGTTTACAGCCATAGAACGCCCGAACTGCCAACACGTTTCAGTCTACAGAAAGGCCCAAATTATAGCTAGGAAAACAAGGGGTGAGTGCAGCGCTGGATGGTAGCTAGTCAATAATAAACAATCAATCCCTGATGGTCCATAGATAATGGTTAATGTTAGATGTAAATAAATCCATATCAAATTAGATCAAATCTTTAAAAGTTCATAAACCATATTATCTGATGGGTAAAGAACAGAGAACTCCCCAGGTGTCCAAGAATAGAGCACAGTTCACACAAGAAATCCAAAAAGGGTGGTAGACCTTCCACAGCTAGTGCGTTACATGACACTACCACGTATATATAAATGCTCACCAGAATTCCTCGGGAGCCAAGCCTTAAAGCGGAGTTCCGGCCACGAAAATGTTTTTTCAATAAAAATACCCCCAGGACAGTCAGGGCTAGTACATTCCACAATGGATAGCCTCTGAACTGTCCCGGCTCGCACTTACCTTTTTAGAAGAAATACTTACCTTAAAAATTTCTTCTCCAGCGCTGCCATCTCGGATGTGGGCAGCTGAAGCCAGCGCGTGCTCTTCTGCGTCCTCTTCTGTGTCCTCTTCTCCCAGAATGCGCCTGGCAGGCACATTGATTCCTGGGAGCGATGACGTTTAGCTCCCAGGAATCAATGCAAAGAGGAAGTGACGGCGCGGGCCGCGGCCGCAGAGGGAGATAGTGGAAGAAAGGTAAGTATATTTTCTTCTATAACAAGGTAAGTAAACAAACAAAAAAAATCGTAACTATCCATTTATTTTTCAGGTGAAAGCAAGCGGATGGCCCAAAATCGACTGTCGATTTTGTGGCCGGAACTCCGCTTTAAGTCGAATCCCAGTGGAGATATTCCTTGAGACTACAAGGTCATCCTTATTCTCACCATGGATACACTAGATGAAGATGCTCACCACATGGAGCCAAAGATGTTTTATAGTGTAGTATATTTATTTCAATTCGATCATAAAACATGTACATGTACATATAAAAGCAATGAAGCAAAAACTCACATCAGATGGTCCGCCTTTCCACAACAGCGGACGGATGCCAGCATGTAGGCCAAGTCCTGGACGTGAGGATTAGTGTCATGTAACGCACTGGCTGTGGAAGGTCTACCACCCTTTTTGGATTTCTTGTGTGAACTGTGCTCTATTCTTGGACACCTGAGGACAATATGGTTTATGGACTTTTAAAGATTTGAACTTTTATTTACATTAACCACTTAAGCCCCGGAAGATTTTACCCCCTTCCTGACCAGGGTTTTTTTTTGCTATTTTTTTACTGCGTGACTTAAACGGACAATTGCACGGTCGTGCGATGCTGTACCTAAACGAATTTGACGTCCTTTTTTTCCCACAAACAGAGCTTTCTTTTGGTGGTATTTGATCACCTGTGCGATTTTTTGATCATGCGCTATAAACAAAAAAAGAGCGTCAATTTTGCAAAAATAACAATATTTTTCACATTTTTTTATATGAAATTCCCCCAAAAAAATGTAAAAATCAAATTTTTTTAAAATTTTCAGCCAATTTGTTTTCTGCTACATATGTTTGGTAAAAAAAATCTCAAAAAACGTATTTTGATTGGTTTGCGCAAAAGTTATCGCGTTTACTAACAAAGGGAAAGATTTTTGTCATTTTTGGTGTTTTTTTTTTTTTAACGAGTAATGGCGGCGATCTGCGATTTTTTTTTTTTTTGCGGGACTGCGACATTGCGGCGGACAGATCAGATTCTTGACTGACATTTTTGACACTTTTGGGGTTACCAGTGACATTACTGCAGTAATCAGTGCTATACATATGCACTGTTACTGTAAAAATGACACTGGCAGGGAAGGGGTTAACTGTATTGGAGAGGGAGGGGTTAAGTGTGTCATAGGGGCGTGATTATAACTGTGATGGGACATGGCTACTACTGTAAAAACAGAGATCAACGGTCCTACATAGTAGAACCGTCTGATCTCCATTTTTACACAGGGGAGAATGACCGGCAGCTTGTTTACATTAGCCGCCTGCCTTTCTCCCGCTCTACCGACGATCGCCGAGTGACCGGCGGACATCGGGTCCGCCGGTCACACGCACTGACTGCTTAGTGAACGAGCCGGGGCGGGAGCGCGCCTCAGGGGGCGCGCGCTCGCTCGCCCGCAATTGTCTCACAAGCCGGTCACAGGCTAGTGACGTATATATACGTCACTTTGCCTGGCCGGGGCTGACCGCTGCAGTATATGTACTTGCGGCGGTCGGCAAGCGGTTAACCATTATATATGGACTATCAGGGATTGCTGGTTTATTATTGACTAGCTACCATCCAGCGCTGCACTCACCCCTTGTTTTCCTTGTTACTTAGAAGGTATATACAGTATTCACCTTTTAGTGCTAGCTGCTTATGTATTCATAGCGCTCGCTCCCCATTGATTGATTTACCAAATTATAGCTAACTGCCTATTGTCTACAAAACACATAGGAGAGAATAGAAATCATCAACTGAAATATCGTAAAAGCATTTCTATATAAAATTACAACATATAAAATGCAGTGAGCAGATAAATGTATAATACACAAAAACAATACTAAATAATTCCATATAATAACCAAAACTATCTTATCATGTAAATTGACACCCTAGTGGTAATCTAAACCAGATGGCATCCTGGAACATACTCTAAAAATCTAGTACTGTATTCCTCACACTCCAGAAGCCTTTGGCGTAGCTCATCTCCCCTACTAAACACAAACAATCTTTTAAAACCATGAAAGGAGAATGAAGGCATCTCTCCCTGATGTTCTGCCAAAAAAATGCTTACAGACATTAGAATGTTGAGATGCAGATGGATTTTGTCCACTACAGTAGTGTTCCCCAATCCTAACTCTCAATAATCGAAAAATGAGCCTCCAGTCCTTAGTATGTACCCAGCAATATCTAAACCCACATATATAGGACCCCACAGTGGATAACCATATTTTCCTCATTGCTTTAGACTCAAATTAGCTAGGTGAATTACATAACCTAAAGTGGGGGCTCTTCTAGAAAATCTGTACATATTTGTCTAATACATGATAAAAAAAATGTGTACAAAATTGGGCACGTTCCCCATTACAATACTCATTATCTGATGAGATTCTTTAGAAAAGTTTTGGCACAAATGCTGGTCTATTAGCCTTACCTACAATTCTTCCTCCCCCTTTTCCCACTACACCCTCCATCAATAGATCTTAATTCAATCTCCCTGATGCAATCTCTGAGTTTGTGATGGACCAATAAGCATAACTTCTTTCACAAAGATATCTGTCTATATGATCTATTCCTCCCTAAAGAGGAAATCAGAGCAGTTTCTTCCAACTCTTATATATTCACCAACCTATATACAGTATTTCACAAAAATAAGTACACCCTTCACATTTTTGTAAATATTTTATTATGTAATATTGGGATTAGAGGAAAAATGGGGAGGGAAGGGGACAATGGAAAAAGGGAAGAAACATACAAAGTCCCACAGTCCTTCCAGCCACAGGTAAAAGAAAAGGATGTATAATCCAATAGACATCCGATTAATCGTGAAATCTACAGGGATCACCTCTGTTTCCACCACCAAGTGCCGGGGATAATGTAAGGAATGGCAACTCACCAGACCACCATGCTCATCTATTCTCATAAATGAGCAGGAATCGCATTCACATAACTGGACCAGCAGTAGTCATATAAAGTGTATGGACCAATTGAAAGGAATCGCCTTCTAGTTCACCAAAAAACCTTCCGCGGAACTCCAGAGCATGTAGGGACAAAATACAGCCTCCACTAGTGCAATATGTCAGCAACAAATTTTATTTCTTCATTTAAAACAATAGCAATTGCACTCACTTTTAGTAGAATACAGACAGGCACATCATAAAACAGCGGTGGGGTAGACGGCCATTGCCGCTGCAATCTGGCTCCACGCCAGGACAGATAGCTCCAGGAGTCTCCGTCACCGTGATCGTATAGCCGGGTACGTCGTCTGGCCACGGCCTGACGCATTTCGTCACTTCCGACTTCAACAGGGGGCGTGGCCAAGACGACGCAGACGACCCATTTATACTGCGCATTACACTGCCTCCACAAAATCAGTCCTCCTGCAGGCCGACTGGAAGAGAATCATTGTATGTGCAAGCGGAAGTAAATAAACATGTTACATGCCCTTAGTACTATCCAGCCGGGCGTGACCCCCGCTAGTAAATGCAAAACACCGGAAGTGCCGTGAGTTCATAAAAGGAGATATAACAATGGACAGCTCTTAAGTGACAAATACATACAAATGTTTGTACACCGCAATGTTGCTGAATAATCGGATAACCATCCTGATACCAACATAATACATTGACATGAGCATTGTCCCCTTATTTTAGTGCAATGAAAAACATTCCATTAAAATGAACAAAATAATCTATATAAAATCGCATGACATGCACCTAAATATTTGAGAGTCAAGACAACTGTGGTAAAGTCAAATTAATACATAGCCCACATCTAAACCTCCCAATAAAAAGGTATAAACTCCATGCAGATATGTCCTGCATACCTTACATATATAAAATAATTAATAAACTAAATTAATATCAATATACATTAAATGAATAAGCATCATTAAAATTAACTAAAATCTATTCACTGGATATTGACCAATCCGAGACAAAGTGGACTAGGAATCACTTATAAAGCAATTAATGTCTAGCTCTATATTAAGCCCCATCTGGGCGAGGGATTGGGTCAGGAAAATCCATTTAGTCTCACACTTGGAAAGTTCCCTGACCCAATTAGCCCCTCGCCACGATGGGGTCACACGCTCAACACCCCAAAAATGGAGACCCCTTGAGTCCCGCTGATGGTACTGTAGAAAATGGGCCGATACATTGTGCTCACGTTAATGTTTTTTTTGTTTTTGCAACTCTTTTTAAAAGGGTTTAGTTTGTGTCTTCCCTCTATTACAGCTAAAAATACCAAAGTGTGATTCACCCGTCTAGAGCACCTGTTCCCATAGTCATGTACCCTTGTGTTTTTGTGTGTAATTGAGTGGTTTAGCTTATCTTTCACAACACAGGAATGGCTTTTTTGACGCAACTCTTCCATGTACACTACTTCTGATAAACTTTCATTGGACTGTCGATGGATATAGCAGGGTCTGATGCACATCTTTGAATTTTGAAGGGAAGTTTTGATGTATTTTTAGATAGCTGCTCTCAGTTTCCATGGACAACCACTGAGTTTTGGTTCCTTAATCCTGTCCATTTGTGTTCTGATGCCACATATGGAAAAATGTGTCTTCTGTCAAAACTTTTGCTTTATTCAGACTTTTCTGAAGCTGACTTTTCAGGTTTAACCGCTGTGTACCTTTTGAACTTTAACTTCTTGAGTCCCAGAACCTTATCATCCCTACACCTCACTTCAAACCCAGATCTTTTTTTTTTTTTTATTTCCTTTCTATACATTTTGTAGTCTAGCATAATGTATCAGAACACATAGGGCTTTAATTTGGCAAAAAATATGGAGACATGCATATTTATTTCTTTGGTTTTAAGTGGGAAGAGATAAGGGGAAATGCTTGTTTTGGCAATTTTTCTCAATGCAACTTTTATCGGATTTCTAAATCCCAGATATTACATTTCAAATATAATTGATAATGTTATCTGACTAAATGGATATCACCTAAGTGTGATTTTTGTGTACAGTAAAATAGCAGAATGGTAAAGCTTAATGTGAACAATCTTTTATTTAGGAGAAATTTTTTGGTTGGTTTATAAAGAATTGGCATAGCCATTTTCCGAGTTAAAGATCCCATGGATTTGTTCTGTGCAGATGGGGCAATACAAATAAAACTAAATAGGCTATATCCTGTGCCATATAAATCTAAATAATTAATTTAAACAGAAATTACAACATTTGGCCAGTGAATTAAGCTAAGTATTAAAGAAAGTTCCTAGTACAGGGCGTTTTGGTGATGTCCCTCAGGGGATAGTACTATGACATGACTGCACTCACGGGATGTTGTTGATCTTGTGAATTGCATGATGCTGGGCACCATTCAACCTGGAGGACATCCAATGGTGGAAAGAAATTGCTGTGGGTAACAACACCAGAGAGCAAGTGGATATTGTAGCCAGGGATGCTTTTATGTTTTAAACCCCTACTGGGGCACTATCTTTAACAAAATGGGTTTAAAACTGGGATAAATAAGCCCTACCCAGTGCTAAATTAAAATGGCACTTGCGACTTGATTTTGGTCTTGGTGGTTTAAATTCATGTGTTTAAATTATGTTCTTGTTGTGCCTATACATTCAATACATGTTGCCTATTACAGAAAAAAGATTAGTTAAGTAATTACAAAAATTACAAAAAATGAATGTCACATTTTTAGGCAGTACATTTAGAACCAAGTTAGGAGAAAGAAATGAAAAAAAATATCCCAAATAAAATTGTTTGGAAAAAAAAAAATATATATATTCTGTAAAATGTCTCTATTTAGCCCTAAATAGCCCTATTGAACTCTAGGTTAAGTTCAGTAGGGCGTTTTAGCTATCCCTCATGTGTCCTAGGTGCATAGGTGCAAGCCTTGCAATGTTGAGACATGCAGACCATAATAGTTTTTGGCATCAGGAGCAGTAGTTCTCATTACGGAGCTTTCTGAACTAACAACAAAAGAAATAAGGGGTCTATTCATTAATGTTTTCAGGCCAAAATTCACGCTTTAGCTCTTACAAGATTTGATTAGGACAGTAGGTTAATCTTGGGTAAAAAAAAAAAAAAAATTGGGTAAAAAAACCTAAATTTAAACATAAATGTCTCCAAATATAACTGACCTCTAACCTCTCTATAACATTCAACTTTTCTCCAGCAGAGTAAATGCTCCTAAAAATCCCCCTAGTGAAAGGGAGCCTTGCCAGATGAAAGTATGTTCCAAAACATGGAAGGTAACACAACACAGGGAAGTTAAGTGGTGAGGCCAAAACTCCAGAAAATGCTATGCTGAGGCATGTGCTAATGACTTGAACTGAGGAACATCAGCCTTCAGAAGTGGTGCCTGCCCAAACCACCCAGATGAAGATGTTTGTCACAGCTTTAGTGGTGGTTTGACCTTGCCAGTCATTAATGTTGCCTGAATGGGCTATGCCTTCAAGTTGAATTTTCGGTTAGTCGAATGTCAGTCTAAGAAGTCTGTCCTTACCATCAGTGCCAAACAATGCTAGGTCATTGTTCATGTGTGTTCACAGTATAACTGTGACTGGCACTGAGAGAGAAGTATCCCTGCAGCCGCACATCCGCATGGTCACTAGGATCAATATGAGAGTGGCAACCTCAGCCTGGATTCTGACCAGGCCAGGCTGGCACTGGTTAGGATGGTATGTTGGAAATGTTCAATAAAGCTGTGGCCTTACCCTTTTCAACATAATCTGGGTCATCTTTTAGCAAGGTTTCCTTTTGCTAGAATTTTCTTCTTGGCTGGAATGAGGCAGTACTTCGTTCTGCTACCTCTCTGGCACTGGCCCTGGCCCTGTGCTCACCAGCTTGTTAATTGTAAACACAGAAGGTGGTACTTGCTTTCTCTGTCAACTTCTGTGTGTACAATGACAGTGTGTTACTCAGGCAACTCAGGTACATAACACTCCCGGCCACAGGAAATACAGAGGACGAGGGCAGCTGCACCAGACTTGTGGTAGCAGCTCTTTCAGCTCCTACTATGGAGGCTCTCAAAATGTATAGAGTTAGGACTACAGATAATACTGGGGTGCCTTGTTGCAGCCTCTGCAGCTTATGCATGTATTTGCAAATATGTGCAAACTAAACCCCTGTTTTTAATGTGAATGGTTAGACCGGACAATTTGGATTGTTGCAGGCTGGCTGGGAAGTTGTTTGAATTTTTCTTTGTTTTTGTTTGCCATGCATCACCCCTCTATGCGCTCCTTACTGTTTAAGCCAGTTATAGGTTGGGGCAGTTGCTGTTTGTACCTTCAGCAGCCTTTGCCTCCACCTGTGCGTGAGGATTTCCCTGGTAAGTACCCGTTCTATCTCTGCCACACTGAGGGGTATTGAGGAGAGAGCTCTGTACTGAGGGGGTATTTGGGGAAGAGCTCAGTACTAAGGATGGTATTGGGGGAGAGTTCTGTACTTGAGGCTGGGGGGTTGAGGCAGAGCTCTGCACTTGGGGGAATTTGGAGAGGGGAGCTCTGTACTAAAGTAGAGGGATTAGTTAGGAGTGGAGCTGTGTACCGGAAGAGGTATGTGAGGGAGAGCACAGTACTGGGGGCGTATTGGATGGGAGGGGTCTGTACCAGGGACATTGGGTGGAGATCTGTGAATAGAGGAGAAGAGGTTGTCCTGGTGACAGCTCTGTACTGGGGGTACAATAGGGGGAGAGCTCTGTACTCGGGAATGGGGGGAGGGGATGGGGGGCCTCTGTACTGGTTGAACTTTGAGCTGGGAGCTTTGTACTGAAGGAGGGGTGAAAAAGCTGTATACTGGAGGAGGTGTTGAGGGAGAGCTCTATACTGTGAGTGTATTGGATGAGAGGTCTGTACTGGGGGTATTGGAGAACTCTAAATGGGGGGGGGGGGTATTGGGGGGAAACTCTGTACTGGCAGAAGAGCTCTGTGCTGGTGAGGAGGGCTGGGGAGATAGCTTTGTACCACAGGGGGTATTGGAGGAAGAGCTCAGTACTGGGGGAACTTGGGGAGAGAGCTTTGTATTGGGGGGGTGGTATTGTAGGGAGGGTTGTGTACTGGGGAGGAGGGAACTCTGTATTGGGGGGAGTAGTTTGGGTAAGTTGAGTTCCAGCATGTATTCTCTGACAAAAAAAGGAATCCCTGTTTTTTGCATATGGGTATGGCAACCTTTGCATCCCTGACCAGCCCCCAGCCTCTAAGGCTAAATAAAGGAATTTCTATAAGCAGGTGCTCATTGTCCTTGGAGGGACGAGCCAACCATAACAAGGCAATTATGTCAGGATACTATGATTAGACTGCACATTTTACTTGAGAAGAGCTTCCATTCCATGTGATGCAGTGATGTGCACCAAAGAAATGCTTGGCAAACAGCTCATCTCTGTAAGGCTAAAGTCTTATGTGATATATTGTTATGTTCTGGCCCTCTGTTAACAAAGAACATCTGTCTCTCAGCAATGGGTACATAAGGTCAATTTTTGGCTTTAAGGCTTTCTCCCGTTGTGTAATTTGATCATTTCGCACATCAAAGCATACTTCTTGAGAAAGGGAAATGAGTAGCACGCTTGGTGAATGAATATGCTGGATGACAACATAAGAACTACCAATATCACATGTCAAACAGAATGAAAACACATTACATAATCCCAACATCTGGCTGCTCTGTTAGGCATGCTTTACTTTCATGGGGAAAATAGTTTGAATGTTTATGACTTTTATTGTTTTTCACTGGGGAAATCAATGGTGTCAGCATTGCCTTCAATGTCTATTAATTGAAATATGCTGGATTGTCTTATCTCAATTTCTTAACCTATGAGCTACCAAGGAATTGGTACAGCAAATGTGTTTAATATGTTTTAGTAGCTGCGGTAGATAAAGGGTGGAAGATGTCCATGGATGGCAACATCTGGGTGAGTTTAATAGACACAGACTTCTCAGATTTTCCTGGAAACTGGCAGGAAAGTCACCAGGGGAGGTGGATTTTCATATCTTCACATAAAACGGATCTACAGTAGCACAAAGATGATTTACCCCAAAATATTTGGATGCTGAGGAATTTTGAATGTGTTAAGCATGTTCTTCCTCTTATGTTCAACATCTGCTGCTCTTCATTAGATGGATTACCCCAAGAACTCATGCTAGATCCATGATTAATAGATAATGTGTAAGATTTGAATGCACATTTCTTTTACTACATGGCACATTTACTAAAATAGGCAATTTAGGGCTTGCATCCTTCATCTTGCCTTTTAACTTTTTGAAGCACCCATTTGCTCAGAACCATAGGAAACCTTTGTTGGCATTGAAGTACATGTCTGGGCAAGATAAAAAAAATAAATGTAGTACATTTGTACAATACACATGTTTCCATGTTTGCATGTGCAGAAAATACCTGTTGTTTTGCCAGGAATCCCATGTTCTCCTAACCTACTGTTTAACTACTTCAGTACCAGACACATTCACCCCCTTTCTGCCCAGGCCAATTTTCAGATTTTAGTGATGTCTCGCTTTAAATGACAATTGCTCAGTTATGCAACACTGTACACAAATTACATTTTTATAATTTTTTTTTCACACAACCAGAGCACTGGGTTTATTGTTTTGCTAAGTAAACCAAAAAATCCAAACTTTTAAAAAAAACAATTCTGTTTTAAAATTCTGCAAATAAATAATCTTTATTTATACATTTAGGCCAAAATGTATTCTGCTACATTTATTTGGTTAAAATAACTCAAATCAGTGTATATTATTTAGTCTGTGGAAAAGTTATTGAGTCCACAGACTATGGTATATTCAGTATATATCTGAAAATCGATCAATCCTGTACTTGTGGCCTATCTCATGTCTTGAGGCCCAGGACAGTACAATATCCTGAAAAATTACCCCTTTTTGGAAAGTAGACCGTCTGTAATAAGAACAAGGGACTTTAATGAGTCACACCCCAAAAGAAAAAAAAAGAAAAAATATAAAATGAACAAGAAAAGTTAATAATCCAAACCAGCAATATTACATACATTAAAAACATAGTCATATAAAGTGGCCAGCCATAAAAGTGCATAAGTGAACAACATACTGTAAGTACAGTTAGAGTTGTAAACCTTCCATCAAAATTGATGATCTGTGCTGATTTTCTCTACGCGATAAAAAAACGCTTCCTAGAGATACAAACAAATTAGAATGAAAAATAAAAACAAAAACCACCTCACAGTCCGGACTTACACTTAATATATCTTCTAAACAGGGCTTTTTTTCTTAGAGAATAGGTGCAGGAACTCCCCTCTCCCAAGTTACCCCTTGTCTTAGCCCCTACCCCCTACCCATCTCCAAGCACCGTACCTTGTTTCCACCCTCTACCCACCTCCCAGTACCACCAGGTATCATTTTGTGGTGCTAAGTAATCGGTATGAAATTTGGTAATAATAATTAGAAAAGCAGTAAAATGGATTCCATGCAGCCAGCAACAATAGACCCCCCGCAATAATAGACAACCCCAACAATAACAGATCCCCCCATCAACAATAGACCACTTGCAACAAAATACTGCCTCGCAACAACAGATCCACCCCACGAACAATAGACTGCTTCCTTAACCGTGGATCCTTCCCAGCAACCATTGACCCACTAGCAACATAACACCCCCCCCCCTAGCAACAATAGACCACTTGCAACAACATACTGCCTCACAACAACAGATCCACCTTGGGAACAATAGACCCCACCAGCAACAATAGACCCCTCCCTTAACAGTGAATCCCTCCGAGCAACAATTGACCCACTAGCAACAAACTACCCCCTCCCCCAGCAGAAATAGATCCCTGTTCTGTCTCAGCATCGATTGTACCTGTGACCTCCTTGTAGACCCAGTCTGAAAGTGTGTGCAGCAGGTTGAATGATGGCTTTAACAGATAGTTTACTCAATGAATAAAGACTCCAGAGGTGTTCTCCAATGCTTCTTTATGCTTCAAGTTAGCAAAGGCATAAACATAGAGACTTTTCCATAGGTAAATTTCCAATGAAGTTACACAGCTTCCACACTCTGCAGTCTCCTCATAACAACTAAACAAAATGGCAGTTACAGCAGGAAAATGGAGGATGGGAGAAACCATCTAGCCAGAAACAGCAGGGGTGCAAGGAAGATACCAATAACATAGCATAACATAACATGTAATAACAACTGCTAGACAGTTAAAGCTGCGTGGCAGCACACTCCCCGCCTGGTATCGTGAGATACCACTACACAATTATTTTCCATAAACATACAATTAACATTGCATACAGTAGAATGCTATGTAGCCCTCTCCTCTAAGCTAACTATGCTAGAGATCTAAGTGACTCCTTCACATAACACTGAATCAGAATTTTTGGAAGCAGGCATAATTAGGACTGTCTCAGTGACTGGTCTCAGGAAGGTTTTTGGGCTCCCGTCCTTTACAATCCTGACTTCCACACTTCGGACCTTTCCATCATCACTAGCAATGGCCTTTGTAATAACTCCAACTGGCCACTGGATCCGATTGGTTTGCTTGTCTTTTAGAAGAACCAGGTCTCCTTCCTTTAAGTTAGGCTTCTGGGTATGCCACTTTTTACGTCCTTGAAGAAGTGTGAGGTATTCCCTCCTCCATCTGTCCCAGAAACAATCTGCAAGGTATTGAGCATATCTCCATTGACGTTTATATATGTCCTTTTCATCAAAGATGCTCTTTGGCGCTGGGATCTGTCCAATTTTCCGGCTCAATAATGCAGCTGGAGTTAAAACAGTTGGACATTCTGGGTCTGTGGATACAGCTGTCAGCGGGCTTGAGTTGATTATTGCTGCGACCTCAGCAAGGAATGTAGTAAGTACTTCATGTGTAAGACGTGAAGAACTCACATCAAGCAACATAGAATCCAGTATGCGCCTTGCCATCCCAATCATATGTTCCCATGCTCCGCCCATGTGTGAAGCGTGTGGTGGGCTGAATCTCCACTGGTCTGCAGTGGCGGAGAAGGTGGCCCTTGGAGGTGGCTCTGTCTGAGAAGCTCGCTCCTGCAGGGGTTTGTTAATGCTCTGGGACGCTCTCTCGCTATAATTGAACTGGTTGGTCAGTTTTCTCTCCTTCTTGTTCCTGGATGGTATTTCCTCACCTTCTGTCCATTTTTCACTAGCCTGAGCGTCAGACTTCCCATCTGTATCTTTGTCTCCCGGCTCTGTGGAGTCGTTGGTCTGAGTCTCTTCAATGACTCCCAACTTTGTCCCCTGTCGCCGCTCTTCATCAGAGTCTTTGTGTGACATGTTTCCATCCAGGGAGAAGTGTACGGCCAGCTGGTCCAGGATGTTAATGGGTTTGTAAGCCCGTTCCTTAAAACTGTACCTCACAATGTCCTGGGGGGCATGAGGGTTGTTTGCAGTCAGGATACGAGTGAATTCCTCCTTAAGTTCAGCGTCACTGAGTTCCAGCTGGTCCGGAGGCTTAACCAGAGTCTTGGCCTGCATCCATTCATCAGCTCCATCCCCCATATCTGTGGAGTCATCTTCATCCTCCAAATTTCTTCTTGAGCAGATGTTGGAACTCAATACTACAACTTCAGGCCGGATTTCCGGATCAGTATCTGGATCCTCCAGGTGGAAATCGATATCTTCTTCTGAGTTTGTAGAAGACTGGTCCATTAAAAACTTGGGCCCTGAAAACCAAATGGTTTGTGTGAGGACAACTACTGGCACTAAAATCTTCTGCATGAATGCTAGAAAGTGCTCTCGCTTCTCAGGTTTGTTACGGAGAGTTTTCTTCAGTGCAGCAAATCTGGTTAAAGCTTGTTCTCGATTGTTAGGGAGAGTAAGCCTTGATACTCGGAAGGGTACTGGAGCTACCCAACTGTTGGAATTGTCCTTGAAGAACTCTCCATAATCTTGATGAACTCCTTGTCTTCGACTGAAGGGGCAATCTTGTTGTCATCACAAGTAGTCTGGTACACTGAATCACCAAAGTCCTTTTGAGAAGTGAGTTTACAGTTAACACTTTGAAGTGCTTGATATGGAACTTCGTTTTTGAAATCAAGTCTTTCCTTCACATAATAATGCGATGGACATTTCATCAATTGACAGGTAACATTAGTTTTGTAGGAAGCTACATCCAAGAGCTTGTGAGATTGGTCTAAACAGACTTCTCCTATTATCACCCATCCAAGATCAAGTTTCTGGGCCTGAGGAGCATCATCTGGACCGTTACATAACTCTCTTATTTTATGAACTCTAGGAATGTCTCTCCCTAGTAGAATCAAAATCTTAACATCCTTGTTAAGTGGTGGAATGTAGTTAGCAATGTGGCTCAAATGAGGGTGATGACGTGCAACCTCTGGTGTGGGGATTTCTTCTCTGTTGTTCGGTAGTTGATCACATTCAATTAGAGTTGGAAGAGGAAACTCTGTGTCCTCATATTCTGATGCAACTACGAAGCCATGGGCTCTTCTTCCAGAAGTATTGACCTTTCCTGCACATGTCTGCAAGGTATAGGACCAGGTCACTCCTTGAATGTTGAATAGGTCAAAGAATTCTGTACTGGCCAATGAGCGATTGCTCTGATCATCGAGTATGGCATACATTTTTATGGATTTTTGTGGACATCCTTCAGGAAAAACTCTTACAAGACATATCTTGCTACAAGACTTGCTATGAAGCCCTTCTCCACATACCTCTGTACACCTTGTGGTTACGGGGTCGGCATATTGCTCAGTTCTCTCCCCGCCATCATCTGATGTAGTCTTGGGGTTGCTGCCGGGTGAAGGTTTCCTTTTGAACAGGTCTGAATGAAGAGCGTCCACATGTTTGTCACTGTTGCAGAGAGAACATCTGATGGCGATCTTACAGTCTCTAGCTAAATGATCGGAGGATGCACAACACTTAAAACAGATATTATGCTCTTTGAGAAATAACTTGCGTTCTTCAATAGGCTTGTCCTTAAATGCACGACATTTGGAGAGAGAGTGTGGCGCATTATGAATAGGACACTGTTGATTAAGATTGCTTGCTTTGATGTCTGTAGCTAAGGCGTTGGATGCTATCGCGGTCTTCCCCACGGCAATAAGATGCCTTAAATCCTTGAATTTACTGTTGGTGGCAATACCCCTTTGAAGTACATAAAGGAATGGTGGTTGTATCTGGATAGAAGAAGCTTGGGTCATTCTTAGATCTTGCAACCTTCCGCACGAACTCTGAAAAATAAGAAAAGGGGGGGAAGGAAACACGATGCTCATACTTATATTTTGATCCTACACTAGTCCACTTTCCCTGAAGATAACTAGGCAACTTTGCTACAATAGGATTTACGCCCTGAGCAGTGTCTAAATAGCTAAGACCTGGTAAACTAGGATCTAACTTAGCAATTTCAAGTTCTTGAAGGAGGTCACCTAACTCTCTAAGCTTATGATTGTCCTTAACAGAGATTTTAGGAAAGTCGTTTAGTCTCTGGAATAAGGCAGATTCAATGACTTCGGGGCTCCCATAGTCTTGTTCTAGACGTTCCCAGGCAGCATCAAGGCCTGCTTTAAAGTTATAAATGTAGACAGATTTAAGTCTCTTTACTTGTTCTGAAGATTGACGCCCCAACCACTTTATTAGTAAGTCAAGTTCTGCTTGAGGTTCAATGTCCAAGTTCTTGGTTACCGCCTTAAATGTAGATCTCCAACTCCTGTAGTTCTCTGGGCGGTCATCAAATCTAGACAGTCCAGTTGTAATCAACTCTCGTCGAATCATATACTTGCTGAACTCTGCAATGTCAGTGCTTTCAGTTTTAATAGCCACAGGGGGTACTGATGGTGCGCCGTCTTGGACCATGGTTGGTATATGATGTTGGCTGGTAGGTAGAGAGAAAGGTGTTGCAGACGGGTTTAATCTAGGTAAGGGTCTGTCGTCTGAAGGTCTCTGAGCATTTGAAGTTAAAGAGAGCTGTATCAAAGGGGGTATAGAGTTCATTCTGTAGTCTTCTGCTGTGCCCTTGTAATCTCTATGCACATAGGGTTGTGGTGGCACATGAGCTGCGTAGGTTGGTTCACTTGATTTTGTGACATGCGGTAATTGTGGAGGGTCTCTGTTAGTAGGTGCGTCTAGTTGACCAGCTTGCTTTGGCAACACATTGCCTTCTGACCCACTTGCTGGATGATTATGAGAAGAATCTCCAACTGTAGGTGGGACTGTATTGTCGTGGTTCTGAGTTAAGACAAACTGTAGGGTCCTTTCAACAGGGTCTTGAAAAGCAGCCAAGCTGGTACAAGCTGCTCCTTCTTCTTCCAATAGGGCTTGTTCCAAGACAGATAACTCTGCTAAAGCAATTGCTCAGAATTGTTGCTAGTTTGATTAGTGGCTGTTATACAACTTAACCACTCTGCAACCGCTCACAGTAATACTACTGCGGCAGAGTGGTTCGTTATCGTCCAGCCACGTAGTATTAACGTGACTGGACACTCCCCCTTCTGGGCGGCGCTTGCGCGCCGCCGGAGGCTCGCTCCCGCTGTTTTCATTCACAGTGGGAGTCGGGCCAGGGGAGGAGCAGCGGCGATCGCCGCTGCTCTTACCCGATCGTCGGGGATCGAGTCTGGAGATCCGCCCGCTGTGTGTAAACACAGCGGGCGGATCTCCATAGTGACAGGGAGTGACAGATCGGACTGTTCAGCATAGCTGGACATCCGATCTGTCCATGAATCACATAGTCACCTCCCCCCCTACACGTCAGTAAGCACCAGGCATACATTAACCCCTCCCTCTCCAATAAAATTAACCCCTTCCCTGCCAGTGTCATTTTTACAGTAACAGTGCATATATATAGCACTGATTACTGCAGTAATGTCACTGGTACCCCCAAAAGTGTCAAAAATGTCAGTCAGGGGTCCGGTCTGTCCGCCGCAATGTCGCAGTCCCGCAAAAAAAATCGCAGATCGCCGCCATTACGCGTTAAAAAAAAAAACACCAAAAATGACAGAAATCTTTCCCTTTGTTAGTAAACGCAATAACTTTTGCGCAAACCAATCAAAATACGCTTATTGCGATTTTTTTTACCAAACATATGTAGCATAAAACAAATTGGCCAAAAACTTTTAAAAAAATTGGTTTTTACATCTTTTTTGGGGGGAATTTCATATAAAAAAATGTGAAAAATATTGTTATTTTTTCAAAATAAACGCTCTTTTTTTGTTTATAGCACAAAAAGTAAAAATCGCACAGGTGATCAAATATCACCAAAAGAAAGCTCTGTTTGTGGGAAAAAAAGGACGTAAATTTCGTTTGGGTACGGCGTCGCACGACCGCGCAATTGTCAGTTGAAGTCGCACAGCGCCGAATCGCAAAAAGTGGCCTGGACGGAAGACAGCAAAATCCTCCGGTTGTAAAGTGGTTAAAGTCTTTTCCCATAATGCAGTCAGGTTACTAGATGTTTCTTCCTTACTTGCTTCATAAACCTCCCTTGCCTTCAAGGATGGATGAGGGGCTCTGACAGGACGAGCAGAATGAAGTAAGGAGTCTGCTTTATCTTGACTAAATGCAGGTAATTCTGTGAGATCTCTGTTAGACATAATAAGTACTGTATTTCTGGTGTCTTGTTAGAAATCTGCCAGAGCTCAGCTCTGTAAGTAGTGACTTCTGTTATTAAGCAGGCTGGCTGAGGTGCTGGGTATTTGATACAATAGCTAGCTATTGCTGGAACTAGTTCAAACTGGATCACCTCAGAAGGCTGTAACAGTAATGAAGCATTCAGTAGGTGGCTGGTTTCATATGCAGAGTAATGCTTCTCGTGACACACAGACAAGTGTGGTACTCACTGTTCTGAAGCTGCAGAGTCTTGGAAATTTACTTTCTGAAGCTGCAGAGATACCTGTGTGATGGATTATTGGAAATTTACTTCAAGTACTTCTTGGAAATGTACTTTCTGAAGCTGCAGAGATACCTGTGTGATGAAACCATTGGAAATTTACTTTTCTTAAGCTGCAGAGATACCTGTGATGGATTCTTCATGGAAATGTACTCTCTGAAGCTGTGTATTCTTGGAAATTTACTGTTCTGTCTCAGCATCGATTGTACCTGTGACCTCCTTGTAGACCCCCAGTCTGAAAGTGTGTGTAGCAGGTTGAATGATGGCTTTAACAGATAGTTTACTCAATGAATAAAGACTCCAGAGGTGTTCTCCAATGCTTCTTTATGCTTCAAGTTAGCAAAGGCATAAACATAGAGACTTTTCCATAGGTAAATTTACAATGAAGTTACACAGCTTCCACACTCTGCAGTCTCCTCATAACAACTAAACAAAATGGCAGTTACAGCAGGAAAATGGAGCATGGGAGAAACCATCTAGCCAGAAACAGCAGGGGTGCAAGGAAGATACCAATAACATAGCATAACATAACATGTAATAACAACTGCTAGACAGTTAAAGCTGCGTGGCAGCACAATCCCCTAGCAGCTGACATCATTGAACCCTTCAACACACCCCACTACCCCCCTTGCCACTGCAAACATTCAGTGCTGGAGGTGCCAGAATTGCGTTCCCCCGCGTTCCTGCTGAAAAAAAGCCCTGCTTCTAAATATGACTCAATATAAATCACGCCGGACAGAGCCGCCCAATGGTCCATCCATTTCACCCCGGGAGTTGTGGAGGGGGAATCAGTCACTCTCTCTCCCTGCCTCAGGGATCGCAATGAGGAGAGGCAGTTGAAAGTCTAATAGAGATCCTGAAACTAAAAATAACCTGGTAAATCTTCAGACCAAGAGGGGGGACCCAAACAATCAAAACACCTAAGTTTACCCTAATATAAAAAGTAAAACCACATGCCAAGTGGGTAGAAAGTGATAAGCAAAAGTTCACTGAAGCCGTGAAATTCCTTAATAAAAGCATAACCCATATAAACAGGTAATGGTGAACAAATCAGTGGGTACCATCATAAAACAGTGACTACCTGTGTGGCCAAGCCAAGTGACTAAGAATGAAACAATAGGACCATAGATGATCACCAAGTGACATACGAGTGACATATGGCAGACAAAATTGATAGTGAAGGAAGAATATAGACAAGTGTCCTAAGGACTTAGAAACCCAGGTTCATAAGTGAAGAAAAAGGGATCAAACAGATCAAAAAAAAATCAAAATGAATATGCTACCAAGATCAAATAATTGGGTGATAAAAGAATAAGTGTAAAAGAGAACTAGCAAACCAAAAGTGCCTGCTAAAGCAAAAGAGAATTGTGTCTCAGCAATCCACAAAAAAATACTACAATGATCAACATAAAAGATAATATTTACCCAGTATCCCCCTATGGTGAAAGCCACAGAATCTGCGCCGTCAGATCAACTCAAAGGAATGGTGATCAAAAGGGAGCAGGCACTCAGCTAAATAGCTCAGGCGCTGATTCAACCCCTCCCCTCCAGCATCACAGAGGCGGGAAACCGCCATTGGGCCCATGCAATGTAAAGATAGGCAGACAGGATGCCATCCCAACAGCATGGCCAATGGAGAGCAGTGGCGGCATGAGGCGGCGCACAGCTTGTCAGGGAATCAAGCTGCGTCTACCCAGAAGGCATCCAGGTTGAAAATGTGAATGGTAAACAATAGATTCCCACTATCCTAAACCCATTTGTCATGTAGCAAGGGGGGCTTACAACTCCCTGGGAGAAACGAGTGACCTGAGGGGGGGGGGGCTAAAATTTCCAGATATAACAGTGGTGTGAAGAAACACATTAAACATCAAAAATAAACATAAATACCGGGACACAAGTTGCCCCGAGTGAAAATATCTACCGCATTTCTCTCTGTAAGATACGTCTGATCCTGTAGGACATATTCCAATGGTAGAGATTGTACCTTGAAGTAAGCATGATCGTGGGCTGCGTGCCTCCTTATTGGGGCTCATAGATCTCCAATCTCAATTGCATATAAATGATCATATACAGTATATATATATATATATACGTCTCCAAAATTCTCTAAAAGTTTTCCCCACGTAGTAGGCCCCACATGAGATAAACTATCCCTTCCGTCGGGCAATTGACAAATTTATTGAGAAAAAATATTTTCCTGTTGGGTAAGATAATGTTTTTGTCGGTATTGATCTTTTACAATAGGAACATCTACCACATTTATAGGTGCCCTTCAAAAGGTTACTTTTCAGCTTTGTGACCAGAGCAATACAGTACAATACAGCAATATCATAGGAATACTCTGGGGAGTTGGTCAGGATTTTTTTTTAACACTGTTAAAACAGCGATAATCACTGTTATAAGCAACCATTTTTTTTTATGAATGACATCCATTCATTCAGTCATTCAGGGTGTACTAATGTGATTAGCCACAGCTAATCGCATGGTACAGATGGGCTGTGATTGGCCCTTTCTGTACCATGTAATCACTGTGACTAATTATAGAGAATAACACAATATTACACAATGAATGGAAGTCATTCATTGCTTACAGTTGCCATGTGATCTGCTGTGATTTGTCACAGCGATCACATGGTATTGTCTCTGGCCTGGTACACTGATCTGTCATCTGCTGTGTCTGGGGGGGCAAAGCAGGTGACAGATCGCGACACAGTGTGGCCCGATCTTGGGAGAACGTCATGTGACATCCACCCAGGATAACAATGCTCCAACCTGGCTGTCATTTCTCTATTGGCCGGGCGGGAGGTAGTTAAGCAGATAACACAATGCCTCTGTTTAATTTTTTCCCAAGCTGTTCTTCTGGAATACAGAACACATTCCCCCATGTTCTGTAGTTCAGAGAGAGAACTCAGGCTGGGCTGATAACACTGCTTAGGATTTCAGCGATGTGGGTACAAATTACACAGGAGGTTAGAAGCTCAATGGGTTTCTAGCAGAATCAACAGATACTTTTCTGTAACCCTATTAAATACTTAGAGCGCTGCTCCAAGCAGTTTTTTTCTTTCATCCAGCGTACTATATTGACAGCGTCAACATTAGTGATAATAACATTTATGGATTTTATTATACTTTATCTACTACCAACTGCCTAAAAAGTCCAGCTGGGGTTATTTCCATTGTTCTATATTTGTATTTAGGAATGTAGAAGCTAGCCTTCAGACTCCCACAGCACTAAGCTCTTTATTTTTTTCCAAGCACTCATGGTTGTGCTCTCTTGATCTGTTGAGTCTGGGTGCTGTCTATAGTGCTTATCCAGGTCCACTGAGTTATATTGGATACAGAAAATCCACACTCCTAACAGCCTATGTACTATGTAGGGATAGAAAGCAGCCTCAGCCTAGGCTCCTTCCAGGCCAAACCCCCAGCAAGTATCGCCCCACCTACTGGGCTTAGTCATAGAGGTCTCCATGTTAGGAGTGCGGTGTCTCCACATCTAATGTAACACAGTAGATATTTTTCTGTGCTTGCAGTGTTACTTGCAATGAGCAAAACATGGGGAGTACACAACAATACCTTTTGTTCTTCCAGACAAAACCCGGTGCTTACATCCTGTTTTCTGCTTACAACATACAGTATTGTTGTGAACTGAGAACCCAATCTTCCATCTCTATGGCATAAAGGCTAATCATTCTGTAGTCCAAAGATAAGAAGTAGGAAGATTAATTACTCTCTTTGCGATAAAACATGAAGTATGCAAAAGAGGATGTGGACCTCCCTTCCACAGTTAGTGTTGTCAGCGGGAAGTGTAGATAAATTCAAAAAACCTTTTGTGCAATGTACAGGAATATGGAAAATGTTAATGACATAAACACACACACTTAGGTTGAACTGTATGGACTTTATTCCTACCTTACCCAATACTGTATGCAAGACACAGGGCAGGTCTGAATTTTCAACATGATCTACAGATATTTTTTTGTATTTTTTTGAACAGATATAATAAAATAATTTCAATGATATATTTACCAGACCTAAGGGGAACAAATATAAGAAGTTAATTGTTAGGGTTTAAAAACACTTTAAACAAATCTTAAGGAGACCCTGTAACCAGACCATTTATTTCAACAACAATGTTCCCATAGGCAACATCTCAGTCCTCAGAAGAAAGAGGAACAAATGCTCGCCGTAAAAGCCAAGGTTCAGTTTATTAAAGCAAATCAGTGCACCATGCTTTTTCCCCATTTCTTCTGAGGACTTCGGTGTGGAGTGGTTCTCGACCATGGGCCAGGATCATGACCATGGGCCATGACCTGATGCCAGGTGATTGGAGAGGAACATGAAGCTTGCGGCAGAACATTATTCTCTTTACTTATTAATGCTCCCATAAGAATATATGTGAACCTAACTTATTTTAAGTATGTTTTCCCCAAGAGAAACCCTCGAAAAAACAATTAATTGCTGGCGTTGACAGAGAAACTATGCAGGCTCTGTGACCATATGGGAGGTCAATTGGCCAAAACTCAAGGAACCAGTAGCACCCCCTGGAGGAAGCTTAGGGTTCTCAACCAGGGTTCCAGGGGACCCTGGTTGAGAAGGGCTGCTCCCCTACACTCCTCCCTTAACGGCTACATGAAAGGTTATGTAGAGAGATGAGGAGAGGTATGGAGGAGGTGGACTATCTCAGAGAGAAATTAGACACTCCCAGAAGAAAATAGAGCTATGACGTGTGTAGCACCCTACAGGTAGGTGCTAGATAAATGTATAGTGGGCCTTGTCTGCCTAACAGCAGGGCTGTGATTTGTTAGGTAGGGTGTCAGGGCTTCCAGATGTGCCTGCTGAAGGGAGAAGTATCCCCACTGGCTGCTGTGAGAGGCTTCTCATAGGGCAGTGTGGGAAGCACAATCAGGGGACACATCCCAGCTTGTAACTACCCCAGAAGGCAGAATATGCTGCAAAGGATTCTGGGAGTGGGTATAAGTTTGGGGGAGGTGCATGAAAGGGTGTCTTTGGCGGGAGCCGAGTCCCAGGAAGGTCTGAGGAAGGTGAATATCTCGGGTGTTGCCCGAGTGTTCAGAGAGTGCTTAGTTGAGCTGAGGGGATCCGGTGTGCCGAGAACCTACAGAGAGAGAGAGGGGTCCAGTCCCAGGAAAGCCTACACGGGTCATTAGTACTGAGGATTGCCCCTGGGGGTCTGCCTAGAGTCAGAGGGGACCACTCCGGAAGAGGTTCTGGGATCCAGTGTCAGCTAGCTGTAAAGGGGGTACCTAGGTTGAGGACCCTGAAGTTGTAAAGGGGGTACATAGTCAGTGGACCCTGAAGAGTTCAAGGTCATAGGGGGCACCTGCAGTTGGGCCCTGAATTGTACAGGGCGTGCCAGTTACAGTGACAGTTATACAGAGTTCTACAATATACTACCTCAAGTTATGCCAGGCGGGGGAAAGTATTCAGTGACCTTTACAGCACAACAGTGTCAGGAGTTCTATGGTTCTCAGTCTTGGATTTACTGGACTAAAGTCGGGGATTCAACACTTCTTCTGCTGTACAGTGTGTTCTCAGTGTCAGTGAGCGTTGGCTGGCGCCAGCTGGCGTCAAGAAAGCGCCAACAAGCATTTTCATGATCAAAGTCCCAATTGTAATTAGTTTGAGCCTAGAGGAGTATCCCACTCATTCCCTTCTCCCATCCCCTTTAATTTATAATAAAAACCCACAAACAAAGATGCCGGAGTTGTCGCTGCTTCAGTTGTCACACCTAGGGACTCAGCTCACATGGGCTGGAGAGGATTCTGGTACTAATGGCAGACCCACATCAGGCCACAGGCCTGGAAACCTTGCTACACGTGCAAGGAAGGAGGGGGCTCTTCTAGGAAAATGACTCTTTTCTGAAGTTGTCACTTTTTTTAGTACGTTCAGATGGATATTGCAAGGCAATAAAATGTTTTATGGAAAGGAAAAACACTGCAAATAAATATTTTAAAATACTTGGTTCATCTGTGCATTTTCCTACATTTTTTAAATTGGCGATGGGGTCTCTTTATATCCTAACACTAATCCTCAGCCTAACACTTAAAACCCAGATTCATCCATAATCCTAGCAATGATAATGTTATCATAGTAAAAATACTATCTTGCTAATGCTAGCACAAATAATACTGTCAAACCAAAAAAGTAATACACTTAACCGCTTGCCGACCGCCGCACGACTATTTACTGCAGCGGTCAGCCCCTCACAGGCAGAGCGACCTAGGTCTACGTCGCTAGCCTGTGAGGGTCTAGGGAGCGAGCGCGCACCCCCGCGCGGTCACGGACCCCCCCGCGCGTGTGACCGGCGGACCCGATGTCCGCCGGTCACTCGGCGATCGTCGGTACAGTGGGAGAAAGGCAGGCGGCTAATGTAAACAAGCCGCCTGTCATTCTCCCCTGTGTAGAAACAGTGATCATACGGTTCTACTATGTAGGACCGTTGATCATTGTTCCTACACATCAAGCCACAGCCAATCACAGTTAGAATCACGCCCCTAGGGACACACATAGCCCCTCCCTCTCAAAAAAGTTAACCCCTTCACTGCCAGTGTAATTTTACAGTAACAGTGCATATATATATATATATATATAGCACTGATTACTGTAGAAATGTCACTGGTAACCCCAAAAGTGTAAAAATGTCAGTCAAGGGTCCGATCTGTCCGCCGCAATGTCGCAGTACTGCAAAAAAATTGCAGATCGCCGCCATTATGTGTTAAAAAAAGAAAACAACAAAAATGACAAAAATCTTTCCCTTTGTTAGTAAACGCGATAACATTTGCGCAAACCAATCAAAATACGCTTTTTGCTATTTTTTTTTACCAAACATATGTAGCATAAAACAAATTGGCCAAAAATGTTAAAAAATTTTGATTTTTACATTTTGGGGGGGGGGGGGGGGGGGAATTTCATATAAAAAAATGTGATAAATATTGTTATTTTTGCAAAATTGACGCAGTTTTTTTGTTTATAAAGTAAAAGTAAAAATCGCACAGGTGATCAAATACCACCAAAAGAAAGCTCTGTTTGTGGGAAAAAAAGGACGTCAAATTCGTTTAGGTACAGCGTCGCACGACCGCGCAATTGTCCGTTAAAGTCACACAGTGCCGAATCGCAAAAACCCCCTGGTCGGAATGGGGGTAAAATCTTCCGGGGCTTAAGTGGTTAAAGATATCAACGGCATGATATACCAACAAACACCAACATATGATATGCCAATTTATTAGCAATTAAAACTTTGTAGCTGGTTTAGTTTAGTTTATTCATTGTCTAACAAATTCCAAATTTGGAACGATTAGAATCAATTGAAAATTGATCGACCAATCTGAATTCTGTGTGAAGAATAGCTGGTTGTTAAGAAGCGGGCTGATTAATAGCTGATTAATCAGCTGTCAGCGAGTTAAATCTACACAAAAGAATTGTCAGCAATTAAAAATCCTGAAAAAAAAAAAGAAACAGTGTGACCCCCCCCCACATCCATCCATACTAGGCCCTTGGGGTCTGGTATGGATTTAAGGGGAACCCCATGCCAAATAAAACAAATTGGCATGCCTACTCCCCTCGCCCCCGAAAGAAACCCATACTCGATTCTTATCAGAGCATGCAGCCCAGCAGGCCAGGTAAAAGACAGGGGGCAAAAAAAAAAGACAAATCAGAGAATATAATTTGCATTTAGATGAGTTATAAACTACTTTGTGTATTACGGTGTCTTGTTCTCAGCCTGTACTGGGCTGTTGCTCAGATGTTAGCGCCCCCTAGTGGCTCCACATGGCTAAACACTTAAACTGGAGTCTGCTGTGATTTGTGAACCAATTCCAATGTCAAAATGGATTTGTGAACCAATTTCAATTGCAAAATGGCAAGTTCTAGATGTAGTCAACTTGAAAATGATAGAGTTTCCTCAAGTGCGGCCCCTGATGCTTCCAGAGGGCTACACAATAGCAAAGTCCACAAATGTTTGTCCTTCTGCACCTTTTCAGCTTATTGCAATGCACACTGAAGAAGTTGGAGTACAATTACCACGAGTATTGGTGTCAATAAATGAAATAATAACCCACAGCACTGGTGTCAGTGGATGCAATAATGGCCCCCAGTTTGGTGTCAGTGGGCATAATAATAACCCCCATCATTGGTGTCAATGAATGCAATAATAACCCCCAGTATCGGTGTCAGTGGACAATTAATAACCCCCAGCATTGGTGTTAGTGGACATAATATTATCCCCCAACATTGGTGTCAGAAAATGTAATAATAGCCCTTAGTGTTGGTGTCAGTGGACATAATAATAATACCCGTTTGTGGCAGTACGACAACTCAAGCACAAAGACAAGGATAGAGCATTGCCACTTTATAACTGGACCTTCTTTGCAGGAGTACCAGGTATTTTTTTTTGTTTTTTTAAGATTACAATAACTTGTTAAAGCATAGATGAGATTTTAGTGATTGGGTGCATATGAGCTGTGCACATGACTGCCATGAATGGGCACTGTTCATTCCAAACAAATAAAGGCTCAGAAGGCAGAGAAACACAGTAAGAAACTATTTCTTGAAAAATAGATTACAGGGCCATTACATAGTGGATGTGTATAAATTATTTTTGTAGAATGAGGATATCATTTAGTGACACTTAGGGGTGTATTTATAAAAAAAAAAAAACTTGCTGAGCTATTCTCCCTGCCTGCAAAACTGCAAGTACATTTGTTCTGTGCAAGTGTCTACAAGATCAAATGTTACCAGGCTATTTTCCCTCCACGGTAGTTGTTCATTCAAGGGAATACTGTGATTCAGGAAAACTTTACATTATAGCCACTAGATGGAGCTGATGACCATAGTAAAAATATTTAAATTTCCTGTAATCATCAGCTCCATCTAGTGGCCATAATGCAGTGTTTTCCTGATGCACGCTGTGCTTATGAATCAATAACATCTGACCCAGAGAAAAAATAGCCTGATTTTTCCAGCATTCGCACAGAACAAATGTACATGTAGGATGAATAGCTCTGCAATTTTTTTTCATAAAATAGACCCCTAAGTGTAGATATGAAAGAATTATGAAAAAAAAAAAAAAGAAAGAAAGAAAAAGAAAACATATACATATACATATAAATGGTCAAGTAGGTTGCACATAAACCCTCTCATGCCCTGCCGCAGTATATGTACAGTGGGCGGTCCTTAAATGGTTAAACCACGTATGCGGAACGCCTCCCGGTTGCCATATTGCATTGTATTTTACAATACATTTCAGAGCTGCAGATTGAAAAGGAAAGGTCGATTTTTATAACATTAAATTGCAAAATGACTTGTGCGGCAACTGTATACGCTATATTAGTTCTTTTTATTTGCTATTTTTTTCCATGAAAGTGGAGCTACCATTTAAAGTGGAGTTCCACCCTAAAATTATACTTACCTCCATCTTCTCATTCCGGGTCACCTGAAAAACAAATGGATAATCACAATTTTTTTTTTTTTTTTTTTACTTACCTTGTTTAGAAGAAAATATACTTACCTTACTTCCTGACGGCGATTCGTCACTTCCTGGCTTGCAATGATTCCTGGGAGCTGAATGTCATCGCTCCCAGGAATCAATGCGCCTGCACCGGCCCCGACGTCACTTCCGGTGCAAGCGCCGTCATACCTTGCTAAACAGCTTCTGGGCATGCCCAGAAGCTGTGCAGGGATGACGCTGCGGCACCGGAAGTGACGGCGGGGCCGGTGCAGTGCATCGTGGCTCCGAAGAAGACGGAAGAGGACACAGAAGAGGATCGCGCTGGCTTCAAGCTGCCCACACCTGAGATGGCAGCGCTGGACAATACATTTTCAAGGTAAGTATTTCTTCTAAAAGGTAAGTGCAACCCGGGACAGATCAGAGGCTAGCCATTGTGGAATGCACTAGCCCTGACTGTCCCGGGGTTTTTTTTTATTAAAAAAAACTTTCTCAGGGTGGAACTCCGCTTTAAGAAAGCAAATGATCCAAAATTGTTTTTTTTTTTTTTTTGGAGTTCAGCTTTAAATTAAATAAAATAAATAAATAAATAAACATGGTATACTTGCGTGCTCTGTGCAATGGTTTTGCACAAAGCAGCCCTGATCCTCCGTTTCTCAGGTCCCCTGCCAGCGCTCTGGCCCCCTCTTACTTGCCAAGTGCCCCCATAGCAAGCCGCTTGCTGGGGGGGGCACTTGTGTGCGCTCGCTCCTGAGCCATTTCTCTGCATCCTTAAGACACAGAGAGAGCTGCTCAGCCCTGCCCCCACTCCCGCCTTACTGGCTGTGATTGACAGCAGCAGGAGCCGCATCTCAGCCAATCAGGAGGGGGAGACCTGGGAGAGCCTCAGGTCGTGAGGGGAGACTGAGGGGGAAGCTGCACACTGAAAGTTTTTTTACCTTTTTTTGCATAGAATGCAACTTCAGCCTTTACAATCACTTTAATGGCTATCTGTATGACAGGCAGTGCCAGTAGGCATTCTCACTAAACTGCTGTAAAAGAAAAGTCTATGGCTTGCTATTGCTAACAATGCATATTCTTTTAAATAAAATCTATAGCTAGACTACTGTATGGGCAGCACAGTGGCAAAGTGGTTAGCACTTCTGCCTAGCAGCACTAGGGTCCTCAGTTTGATTGCCAACCATAGCACTACCTGCATGGAGTTTGCATGTTCTCTCTGTGCCTGCTTGGGTTTCCTCCCACACTCCAAAGACATACTGGTAGAGTAATTGGCTCCTGTCTAAACTGGCTCTAGTATTATGTGTATATATGAATGTGTGTTAGGGACCTTAGTTTGCAAGCTCCTTGAGGGCAGGGACTGATGTGAATGTACACATATGTGTAAACTGGTGGTGCTGTATTGTACCTGTAATAAATAAATAATATCCTGATACAATGCAAAAGCTACAGTACATTTAGATTTTTTCAGCACTACTTATAAATAACCACAAGAGGGCAGCAATGTCCTACTATTGTTATCTTTCTATTTAATCTTTCACAAGCAAGAAATTATAAATGAATATTAGAAACTTCTTATCACAGCATTGTCACTCTGTCTTTAATTATTGATTTAAAAAAAAAAAAAGGATAATTAAGGGGTGTTACAAAAATATATATCGCAAATAAAATAATTTTTGTCTTTTGGGAGGGGAAGGGGCGGCCTTTTTTTTTCGAATCCCTATGGCCCTCTTTTTTTCACAATGGACCTTCTTTTAGGTATGCTATATAGATGGTTTGATATTATGATGTTAATAAATTTCACTGGTTATCGCTTTGTAAACATAATAAATGCAATCAGTGCTGGGACAAGGTCATCCAGCGCCCAGGGCAGGGATGCCAATCTGCGCACCCCCCCCCCCCCTTCCCTTATGGTTAGGTTCAAGGTACCCTACCATCCCTGCAATAAACCATTGCACCCAGGGCACCCGCCCCCCCCCCCTGCCTACCCCTTGTCCCGGCCCTGAATGCAATAGATCAAAATAAAAACCAGACTAAGACTCTAGGTACAGTTGTTAGGAGGCAGAGAGCAGAACTCTAGCTTGTAGCCCCTAGACACCGCATCTCTTACCCAAGCTTCTGAGATGCCTGCTGACCAGGGGACCACAACTGCCAACAGAGGTCTCTTCCCTTTGGGAATAGGGGAACTCCTTTTAGGATGTCTCAGAGGACTTGCCTGCAGATTTAGGAGATTTAGGGGCGCAAGACTTGTTACTGAACTGGGCCGTTGGCTTAGATCTGAAGCCTGAGAGGTGTTGTGGAAATGTTATTAATGTCTATGTGGACATTTCTCAGGAAGTGTTTTATTTAAATTGCCATTATGTCTCCCAGTGTTAGTTTACACAGCGAATGTGGCTTTAACTGGCATTGAAAGACTGTTAGTTGTGGAAACCTTCCATTAAACAGAGACTGCATACCACTCGCCTGATCTCCCAAACGGTGGGCGCTCTGAGCAGCTACCGCTGGAGCAAACGCCGGTCCGGATCTATGGCAGTGCGATGCAGACTCTGCCGCGCAAATGTATATCAGCCAGCCGGGCCCCCGTATTCACTAGTGGAGATATGTTTGTGATGTGAAATTATTATCATTTTGATAAATATCTGCCCTTTTGCTGGAATTATGGCTGGTAGCTTTCTATTATGCTTGATCCGCATGATTGAAATACTGCTGCTATTTTCCTTTCAGGAAATTATTTTCCTGCTGGTATAGTCTCATTTACTTGAAAAATTGCATAATCACTATCAAATATGGTTTTAAAGAACTATATTATATAGGACTGGAGCAGATCGGCCGGCGTGGAAGCAGAGTGGAGCAGATCGGCCGGCGTGGAAGCAGAGTGGAGAAGATTGGCCGGCGTGGAAGACGAATGGAGCAGATAGGCCGGTGTGGAAGCAGACTGGAGCAGATCGGCTGGCGTGGAGGCAGACTGGAGCAGATCGGCCGGTGTGGAAGCAGACTGGAGCGGATCAGCCGGTGTGGAAGCAGACTGGAGCAGATCGGCCAGCGTTAAGGCAGACTGGAGCAGATCAGTTTGCATGGAAGCAGACTGGAGCAGATCAGCTGGCGTGGAAGCAGACTGGAGTAGATCGGCCAGCGTTAAGGCAGACTGGAGCAGATCAGTTGGTGTGGAAGCAGACCTGAGCAGATCAGCTTGCGTGGAAGCAGACTGGAGCAGATCTGCCAGCGTGGAAGCAGACTGGAGCAGATCGGCCAGTTTGGAAGCAGACTGGAGCAGATCAGCCAGCGTGGAAGCAGACTGGAGCAGATCGGCCAGCGTTAAGGCAGACTGGAGCAGATCAGTTGGTGTGGAAGCAGACTGGAGCAGATCAGCTTGCGTGGAAGCAGACTGGAGCAGATCAGCTGGCGTGGAAGCAGACTGGAGCGGATCGGCCGGTGTGGAAGCAGACTGGAGCAGATTGGCCAACGTTGAGGCAGACTGAGGCAGATCAGTCGATGTCATAGTTACATAGTTACATAGTTAGTGAGGTTGAAAAAAGACATCAGTCCATCCAGTTCAACCTATGATGTGTGTGTGTGTTCGCTTTTAACCGTACATTGTATACCCCTGTATGTTGTGGTCTTTAAGGTGTCCATCTAATAGTTTTTTGAAACTATCAATGCTCCCTGCTGATACGACTGCTTGTGGAAGAGAATTCCACATCCTTACCGCTCTTATAGTGAAGAACCCCTTACGCACTTTAAGGTTAAACCGCCTTTCCTCTAGTTTTAGTGAGTGGCCACGTGTCTTATTGTATCTCCTTTCTCTGAATAGTTTGTTCCTTATGCTAGGGTCGCCAGTACAGTATTTGTACATTGATATCATATCCCCCTCAATCGTCTCTTCTCCAGAGAGAATAAGTTCAGTGCTTGTAGTCTTTCCTCATAGCTGATGTCCTCCATTCCCCTAAATATATTTCTCTGGACTTTCTCCAGTTCCAGCACATCCTTCCTTAGGACCGGTGCCCAGAACTGGACAGCATACTCCAGATGTGGCCGGACCAGAGTCTTGTAGAGTGGGAGAATAATCTCTTTATTTCTGGAGTGAATCCCCTTTTTTATACATCCCAGTATTCTGTTGGCTTTGCTTGCAGCGGCTTGGCATTGCATGCCACTACCAAGCTTGTTGTCTACCAGTACCCCCAAGTCCTTTTCCATCCTAGACTCACCCAGAGGTTCCCCCCCCCTAGTGAGTAGCTTGCTTTCTGGTTTCTGGCCCCCAAGTGCATTACTTTACATTTTTCAACATTAAATCTCATCTGCCATGTAGTTGCCCACCCCGTTATTTTGTTCAGGTCCGCTTGTAAGGTTTCCACATCCTGCATAGAAGATATTGGCATGCTTAGTGTAGTATCGTCCGCAAATACTGAGATTGTACTAGATATCCCCTCCTCTAGATCATTTATGAATAAATTAAACAGGATTGGTCCCAGGACAGAACCCTGGGGGACCCCACTTTCCACCCCCGCCCAATCCGAGTACTCCCCATTAATCACCACCCTCTGTACTCTCCCCTGGAGCCAGTTCTCTATCCAGGTACTCACCTTATGGTCCATACCTACCTTCCTTAGTTTGTACAGTAAGCGTTTGTGGGGAACGGTGTCAAAGGCCTTTGCAAAGTCCAGTCCACAGGCTTTCCTTTATCTAGGTGGCAGCTCACTTCATCGTAGAAGGTTAATAGATTGGTTTGGCACGAACGATTTTTCATGAATCCATGCTGATTACTACTAATAATATCATTTTCATTACTAAAGTCTTGTATGTGGTCCCTTAACATCCCCTCCAAAATTTTGCATACTACTGAAGTTAGGCTGACCGGTCTATAGTTACCCGGGATATATCTCGGCCCCTTTTTAAATATTGGTACCACGTTGGCTTTTTTCCAATCAGCTGGCACCATACCCGTCTGTAAACTATCCTTAAAGATCAAGAATAATGGTCTGGCAATCACCTGGCTGAGCTCATTAAGAACCCTCGGGTGCAAGCCATCCGGTCCCGGGGATTTATTTATGTTAAGTTTCTCTAGTTTAGCTCTAAGTCTATCTTCTGTTAGCCATGGCGGCACTTCCTGGGGTGTATTATTTAGTTCGGCCTTACAAGCTGGGTTTGTGTAGCCCCCCGATTCTTTTGTGAAGACTGAAGAGAAGAAATTATTTAACACTTCCGCCTTTTCTCTGTCCTCAGTGGCCATATTTCCTTTATCATCTTTTATGGGGCCAATGTGTTCTGGCCTCGCTTTCCTACTGTTTATATACTTAAAGAACTTCTTGGGGTTCTTTTTACTCTCCTCCGCTATATGTCTCTCGTGTTCTTTTTTAGCCGCCCTGATTTCGTTTTTACATTTCTTATTACACTCTTTGTAATGCTTAAATGCTGCCAATGACCCCTCAGTCTTGTATTTTTTGAAGGCCTTTTCTTTAGCACTAATATACATTTTTATGTTGGAGTTTAGCCACCCAGGGTTTAGTTTTGCTCTTTTAAATTTATTTCCCTTTGGAATGCACTGGCCAATCCCCCTGTTAAGTATGCTCTTGAAGCACTCCCATTTTTCCTCTGTGTTCTTTGTTCCCAGGGTTCTATCCCATTTGATATTTTCTAGCAGAGAGCGCAGTTTAGGGAAATTGGCTCTTTTGAAATTCAGTGTCCTTATATTACCCTTGTGTTTCCTATAACTGTAATTAATACTGAAACTTATTGACCTATGGTCACTGTTTCCTAAGTTGTCCCGTATTTCTATATCCGTGAGCAGGTCTGTATTGTTGGTAATCAGTAGGTCAAGTACCGCATTGTTTCTTGTCGGTGCATTCACCATCTGACCCATGAAATTGTCCTGCAAAACATTTAGGAACTGCCTAGCCTTGGCTGAGTGCGCGGTTCCTTCTGCCCAGTCTATATCTGGATAATTAAAGTCCCCCATTATAATGACATTTCCCATCCTTGCTGCCAATCCTATCTGCAACATGAGGTCCGCCTCACCCTCCTCCCTCTGGTTGGGGGGTCAAAGCAGACTGGAGCGGATCGGCCGGTGTGGAAGCAGACTGGAGCAGATTGGCCAACGTTGAGGCAGACTGAGGCAGATCAGTTGGCGTGGAAGCAGACTGGAGCAGATCGGCCAGCGTTGAGGCAGACTGGAGCAGATCTGCCAGCGTGGAAGCAGACTGGCGCAGATCGGCCAGTGTGGAAGCAGACTGGAGCAGATCGGCCAGCGTTAAGGCAGACTGGAGCAGATCAGTTGGTGTGGAAGCAGACTGGAGCAGATCAGCTGGTGTGGAAGCAGACTGGAGCAGATCAACTGGCGTGGAAGCAGACTGGAGCAGATCGGCTGGCAAGGAGGCAGACTTGGATAGTGGCAGAATTGTGCAAATTGGGAAAAACTTCAGTTTCTTTTTGGGTTTGGCCACTGAGATTCTGCATGTGAACGTAGGGCTGTGAGCAGGGGGTGCAGCTGATGGAAGAGAAGAGCTGAGGGATAGTGAAAAAGAGGGAGCAGTTGCTAAGGAGGATTTCTGTGGGATTGCCGCAGGCAGGGGAGAAGAGGTAATCTTCAATGGGTTAAAGGCAGTGTAGGAGCAGCAAGTGGAAACCCAGGTACTGACATATGGTTGGTAGCAGGGTATACTGGGCTGCAACTGTGGTTGCTGTGGGTGATGGAGAGAGACATACTTGAGAAGGCGGGTGTCTAGCAGCAGGATTGGGTTGATGCAAGCTAACTGAGGCTGAGTGCAATATATCTGACCATGCTTATAGTAACAGTTGAACAAAATTCAGTTTACATGCTGCCTGTCTGACAAGAGACTGCACTGCATTTATACACTCCACTAGTACCTGTTGGGAACATGCTGAATGGTGCTCAAAGAAATAAGAGTCATCATTAAATAACCACACCAGTGATTATACCTGAGCCATACTATAGGGGGGAGAAAAGTCATTTACTGCCTTTAGGAATACTGGACAAAGCCAAACCTGAATCAATGCCTGAACATCACCAAACAACATCCTGCCCTGATCAACTAGGGAATGAGCAAGACAAATACATTCTAATAGCTGATCACTGGCCAACTCCTTCAATATCTGGTGGCAGTATTATTTTTGCTTTGTCACTAGCAAAGAAAAGTATACAACCTCCTCAGGATGCATCTTGCCACAAACCACAGTGGAGCCAAGATGGCTTCCCTGTGCAGCCACTTCTGGACTGGCCTTGGTGTTATGTCAGGATCAGGTGTGACCAGAAATGTGTAGAATGCCACAGAGAATACCAGGCACAAGTACAGTTTGAAATAATATAATTTCTTTTTTAAAGATAAGTGAATGACATTGATGTAAACGCACCTCCAATATACTAAACTGTGTAAAAGAAACCAGATAACCAAACAAATAGTGACACATGATAAACAACTACTTAAACTAAATATATACAGCAAGTAGGGAATGCAAAATCATAGCAGAGCCAGGGTCATACACAGGTAGGGTAAACATATTGGACTAGGTTGGACTTTAAATGAGACCCAAGCTGGTGTTGCCCGGCGTCTCCATCCCTATAACAAAAAACAAAATGAGGTTGAAGGATTGTAAGAGGTGCATGAAAGTCAGCCAGCCCCCAGTCTGATGTACTCACCCTCCAGTCTGTCACCAACCAAATAAAACCTGTCTCTTGGTACAAAGAACAGGTGTTTAGTTGACACACATTTGCAAACGCATGTGAAAGCTGCAGAGCCACTTCACGGCACCCTGTTAAATCTGCAGTCCTAACACTCTTAATTTAGTGTCCTCACACTGGAGGCACATGGCCGCTAATGGATGGATGGGGGAACAGGTGAGAGGGAGACAGCCCAACCTCCCCCAACCCACCCTCATCCACGACTGGCTGTTGTCTAAAAGACTCAAATAATTAGGTTATAACCGTGGTGCAAACTGGAAAAGACCAGCTGAAAAGCATTACACCTCCATCCCCTTGGTGGATGCAGTATATAGATAGGAAGGGATTTTATGTATGGGGCATGGCCTGTAAAGCACACTGCCTTTGAAATCCCTAATTTCCTCTTTGGGACTTTATGTGAGACAAGCAGGTCATGCTATTGGTCTCCATCCCTGTATACGGAAAACACTAAGGTCAAATCAAAACTGCATCCACCAAAAACGCATGAAAATCGCACGGTGGGACTTTATATGAGGCACCAAGCTGTAAGCAATTAATTACCTTACCTTACCACCTTAATCAGCCACAGAACCTGTGTAATTAATGTTTGTCCTGATTTAAAGGGATGAGGTGGCAACCCTATACACAAGAGATCAAGCAGAGGGAGCAAGACAGAACAGGGCAAGGGTAACAGGAGACAGAGAGAGGCTCTCTGTGGGAAGGAGCCTACATGGTGTGCGTGTAGAGCTTGTGAGGGAGCAGCAGCACCATCCCACCATACTGTAGCGGATTCCCGAGCCCTGACCGTCCACTGAGGTTCCACACCGGTACCCTACAGTGGACGGAGTTTTGCCAGCCGCTTCGATTGAACGGGGCAATGACTGAGCAGGTCATTAGGAAATAGGAGCTGGCTCATCAGATCCTGCTTTGTTCCGGTCCACTCGGGCTCCTGTCCATCTAGCATCTGGCACCTGGCACCCACATCCAGCACCCGCAAGCGCAGTGGACCAGTGGACCTTTATCGTGAAAAAATCCCCCACAGCAGCCATTGGGAGAGGTTGGAAGCCAGCAGCGCTGCGGAAGTGGCCCAGGCAGCAGAAAGAAGTGGAACCTAGATAGGAGTCCACCCAGGTACCTTTTTTGGTGGTCATATCCGGTGGCCGTCTGGAGCGCCTTGTGAGCGATTGATGCCCTGAACTCATAGCCTCATGTTGTTAGCACTTGCACTTTTGGTGAGCATCTAATGTTTATATAAGACGAGGAATGACCATTGTTTACTAGTTTGTATGCAATAATGTAATTATTATGTATTTCTCTTTTGTAATAGTCAACCTGGGACTTCAAAGAGGTCTTTGAGAAAGCTACTACACAGTGAAACGTGTCAGTCCCGTCTCCCCTTTGGTTGTGACTATAGCCTCGTACACACGCAACGATTATCGGCCGACCGATCGTCCGACTTTTGTCCAAGTTGTGTTTTGTTTAGAGTTGAGCGGACACCTGGATGTCCGTGTTCGGCGGGTTCGGCTGAACTTTAAAAAAAAGTCCGGGTCCGTGTCCCGGACTTTTGCCGAACTTTTCCCGGACACCGAACCCCATTGAAGTCAATGGGGACCCGAACTTTCAGGCACTAAAATGGCTCTAAAACACCAATGGAAAGGGCTAGACTCCTGCAAATGGCAGCAAAACGTAGTTAAGAGCATGGCAAGTGCTCTGCAAACAAATGTGGATAGGGAAATAACTTAAAACAAAAAAAAAACAGAAAAATAAAACAATGTTCTTCATCTCTGAAGGCCCATATGGAGTAGGAGGGAGGTTGAGGTGGTGGTGGATGTGGCGGTGTCATAGGCGTGCGCACAGGGTGTGCCGGATGTGCCTGGGCACACCCTAATCACCTAGGGCACATAGCATTATCGCTCTATTTGCCAGTGAGGAGATGGGAAAGATCTCCCTCGGACCTGCTCTGCTCTATTTCACTTTGCCAGCAGGGAGAGTAATGTATCGGGGCCATGTACATGTAGGCAAACACATGCATGTGTATTTAAACTTTGGGGTGCACACCCTAATGCAATAGGCTGCGCACACCTATGGGCGGTGTAGGTGGAAGAGGCGGTGGAGGAGGACCAGGGCCGGATTAAGAGCATCATGGGCTTGGTGCTGAGGATTTTGAAGGGCCTTAAGGGCCGTGCCTTGGCATGCACCCAGAGGAGGAAGGGTGCAGCCATGCATGCCTAATTCCACATGGGATGCTGTCTCTGAAGCCCATTAACACATCCATGCATCGGCAACTGTCCCTCCTTGTCCGGCCTTGGTGCTGTGTGGGGAGGTTCTGAGGGAGCTGCCTGGGGAAGCGAGCATAGAAGCCAGACTTCTGTATTTACAAGTGACAGAAGAGCGGTAACAGTGAATATTGCCAACCCGGGGCCTATATAAAGGTAGGGGCCTGGAGCTGTAGCTCCAATAGCCCCTACATTAATCTAGCCCTGAGGAGGACGAGGTAGCCAACACTGCTTCTTTTCACAAATTTTAAATGAGGGTACACCCCAAAAGAGTGAGAAAGAGCAAAAATGGAACAATGGCTGGGTAAGGTCGGTATCCATCGCTATTCTGCACAAGGTACGGAAAAGTCCCGTGGGATCCATGCCTGGTTCATTTTAATGAACGTGAGCTTGTCCACATTGTCTCTGGACAGGCGGCTGCGCTTGTCTGTGATAACGCCCCCAGCGGTGCTAAATACCCGTTCAGATAATACACTGGCTGCAGGGCACGCCAGCACCTCCAAGGCGTAAAGGGCAAGCTTAGGCCATGTGCCCAACTTGGAGACCCAGAAGTTGAAGGGGGCAGACCCCTCATTCAGTACGTCTAGGCGTGTGCACACATACTGCTCCACCATGTTGGTGAAATGCTGCCTCCTGCTAAGACGTTCCATATGAGCTGCTGGTGCTGCTGTTTGTTGTGGTGTGCTGACAAAGCTTTTCCACATTTCGGCCATGCTAACCCTGCCTTCTGAGGTGCTGGCAGTGCCCTGGTTGCGTTGGCGACCTCTTCCTCCTCCTCCTCCTTCTCTGCCTTGTGCTTCCACTGTGGCCCCGCTGTCAGGTGGGAATGCCAGCAGCATCGCGTCTACCAGCGTGCGCTTGTACTCGCGCATCTTGCGATCGCGCTCCAGTGAGTGAATTAAGGACGGTACGTTGTCCTTGTAACGGGGATCCAGCAGCGTGGCCACCCAGTAATCAGCACAAGTTAGAATGTGGGCAACTCGGCGGTCGTTGTGGAGACACTGCAGCATGTAATCGCTCATGTGTGCCAGGCTGCCCAGAGGCAACGAAAGGCTGTCCTCTGTGGGAGGTGTATCGTCCGTGTCCTCTGTATCCCCCCAGCCACGCACCAGTGATGGCCATGAGCTGGCCTTGGTGCCACCCTGCTTTGAACATGGTTCCATTTCCTCCTCCAGCTCATCCTCCTCATCCTCCAGAACTGTGCCCCTGCTGGACAATTGTGTCCTTGGCGTTTGTGTGTGCAGGAACCCACCCTCAGAGCCCCTTGCGAATGACTGCCCTGAAAGCCTTGGAAATGTTACCTCTTCATCCTCCTCCTCCTCCTCCTCATCCTGTGCCACATCCTCTTCCATCATCGCCCAAATTGTTTTTTCAAGGAGGCATAGAAGTGGGATAGTTAAGCTGAGAACAGCGTCATTGGCACTGGCCATGTTGGTGGAGTACTCAAAACAGCACAACAAGGCACACAGGTCTCGCATGGAGGCCCAGTTATTGGTGGTGAAGTGGTGCTGTTCCGCAGAGCGACTCACGCGTGTGTGCTGCAGCTGAAACTCCACTATGGCCTGCTGCTGCTCGCACAGTCTTTGCAGCATGTGCAAGGTGGAGTTCCACCTTGTGGGCACGTCACATATGAGGCGGTGAGCGGGAAGGCCGAAGTTACGCTGCAACGCTGACAGGCGAGCAGCAGCAGGGTGAGAACGCCGAAAGTGCGCACAGACGGCCCGCACTTTCTGCAGCAGCTCTGACATATCGGGTTAGTTTTTAAGGAACCTCTGCACCACCAAATTCAGCACATGCGCCAGGCAAGGGATGTGCGTCAAACCGGCTAGGCCCAGAGCTGCTATGAGATTTCGCCCGTTATCGCACACCACCAGGCCGGGCTTGAGGCAGCAACCACTCATTTGTCTGCTGTTCCATGCTCCTCCACAACTCCTGCGCGGTGTGTGGTTTGTCCCCCAAACAGGCAAGTTTTAAAACTGCCTGCTGTCGTTTACCCCTGGCCGTGCTGAAGTTGGTGGTGAAGGTGTTACGCTGTCCGGATGAGGAGGCGGTAGAGGATGAGGAAGAGGAGTAGGAGGAGTTAGGAACAGGAGGCAAACTGAAGCGCCCTGCAATCCTCGGTGGTGGAAGGACATGCGCCAAATTGCTATCCGCCTCAGGCCCATCCGCCACTGCATTTACCCAGTGTGCCGTTAGGGAGATATAACGCCCCTGACCGTGCTTACTGGTCCACGTATCGGTAGTTAGGTGGACCTTGCCAGAGATGGCGTTGCGCAGTGCACACCTGATTTTTTCCCCCACTTGGTTGTGCAGGGAAGGGATGGCTTGCCTGGAAAAGTAGCGGCGGCTGGGCACGACGTACTGTGGGACAGCCACCGACATAAGGTTTTTAAAACTGTGCGTCTCCACCAGACGGAATGACAGCATTTCAAAGGCCAAGAATTTTGAAATGCTGGCATTCAGGGCCAGGGATCGCGGGTGGGTAGGGGGGTACTTCCTCTTCCTCTCAAGTGTTTGGGAGATGGAAAGCTGAACGCTTCCACGGGACATTGTGGAGATGGTTGGTGACCCAGGTGGTGGTGTTGCTGACAGATCCTCTGTTTACGGGGTGGCAGGTGCCGGTATCACTACAGATGTGGCTGGAGCGGCCGAGACTGCAGCAGAAGAGGAAGCAGGATGAGCCAGAGACATTTCTTGGTTTTGAAGGTGTCTACTCCACTGCAGCTCGTGCTTTGCACTTAGATGCCTGATCATGCAGGTTGTGCTCAGGTTGAGAAGGTTTATGCCTCGCTTCAGGCTCTGATTGCACAGGGTGCAAACCACTCGTGTCCTGTCATCAGCACATTTTCTAAAGAACTTCCACGCTAGAGAACTCCTTTGAGCTGACTTTGGTGCGCTCGTTCCCTTGCTGCGTTGGGCAGTAGCGGGCGTAGTGTCTAGGGCACGGCCACTCCGCTTCTGCACCCTGCTCCCTCTTCTGCTGTGCTGGTGGCTCTGTGCGACCACCGCCTCTTCCTCCAAACTACTCAGGTCACCTGCATGACGTTCATTCCATGTGGGGTCGAGGACCTCATCGTCCTCCACATCATCTTCCACCCAGTCTTCACCCGTGCCCTCCTTGTCGGTCTCCACAATTCTGAACGCCGCAGCAGTTGGCACCTGCGTTTCGTCATCATCGGAGACGTGCTGTGATGGTGCTTGCATGTGCTCATCTTGAGAAATAAGTGGTTGGGCATCGCTGCACTCAATCTCTTCCACTTCTGGGGCAGGGCTAGGTGGATAGCCCTGGGAAACCCTGCTGACAGAGTCCTCAAAAAGAAGAAGAGACTGCTGTATGGATTGGGGCTCAGACTGCTTGCCTGATTTCCAAGGGGGTGAGGTGAAAGACGGTTGGACATTGGCTGCAGGTGCCAACTCTGACCTTTCTGCAGTAGACTGGGTGGGAGACAATGTGAAGGAACTGGAGGCACTGTCAGCAACCCAATCTACTATAGCCTGTACTTCTTCAGGCCTCATCACGTCTAGAGGCGCATTATGCCCTACCAAATACTGCTGCAGGTTCTGTCGCCTACTCACACTTGTGGAAGGTGTTTCACTTGTGCATGTAGCTGGCACAGATCGACCACGTCCTCTCCTTGCAACGGGAGCTCTACCAGCAGCACCACGACACAGGCCACGGCCCCTATTTGACGGTCTCCTCATATTTCTGTAATTTATGATCTTGCCCTAGAAAGGTGTTTATTGAATAGCGGAACAAAACAACAACAGTATCGCACGGGTGTATCTCACAGTCAAATATGCAAACTATGCCGCAATTTAATGTTTTTTACCCCAAAAGGGTGTATATTGAATAGCGGAATAGGAAAAAGGATAAAAAAACGGTGTATCTCACACATACAAACACAGACTAGGCCCCAATTAAAATTTTTTGTACCCTAAAGGGAGGATGAGGAAGAGGAGTAGGAGGAGTTGGGAACAGGAGGCAAACTGAAGCGCCCTGCAATCCTTGGCGGTGGAAGGAGATTGTAACGCTCCTGCGTTTTTAGTATAGGCTGGATTTGCAGCTGCAAAATCTCCACTCAGTAGTCATGTAGAGATGTGTTGAATACCAGATCCAACTCTCCAGGACTCATCACCGTGGGCCTGTCAGCTTCAACATACAGATATATACACACTCAATGAGATGTTCCTGGAGTGATAGGATGTATATGATAGTATGAAGGTGATGTGCTGAAGGGACAGGTGTGAACAGTGACAAGGATGGTAATCACTTGATAGGTTTGTATAGGAGAGTTCAAGATGGTATTTAGGAATGCAGATAGGTTAGTATCGAGTATGCTAATAGGTGGTGAGGACAGCAGATGACAAATACAGGATAGACTAACCCAGTGCAAGGATAGATAGTAGTAGACAGGAGAGCTAGCAATCTATGCAGCAGTGCAGATGATAGATGGTAGTAGGCTCAAGAGCTAGCAATCTATGTAACAGTGCAGATGATAGGATAGTATGGATAGGTAGTAACAGTCCTTAATGTGCATAGGTAGATAGTGCAATAAGGTTATGGAGGGTTCCCCTGCGGGGTACTTATCACTTGTAATGTTAGTAGTTTAGAGAGGTCCAGTAGATAAAGAATGATCCGGTAGCGAGATACAGGGATCAGTAGCGAGGTTCCGGTCTGCTCCAGGTAAAGGGAATAGCTGGAGGTTCCGATCGAGAGACAGGCTTGAAAGCATGTGGATAACAAGGAAGTTTGAACGAACAATGTGAGTGAGACCGCCGGCGGTTGAAATAGCCGCTCTGCTGCGCTCAGCAGTGACATCATCGTTCTTAAAGGTATATGCGTACCACCTGAAGAGAAAGGTGGGATGCATTACAGAGAAAAGTGGTGATTAAGGGTACCGGAGGTACCGGAATCTTACAGAGATGCGCCAAACAAATTTAAAAGGTGTATCTCACACGTACCGATACAGACTATGCCGTAATTTAATTTTCTTACACTCCAAAAGGGTGTATATTGAATAGCGGAATAGGAAAAATGTTATAATACGGTGTATCTCACACGTACAAGCACAGACTAGGCCCCGATTACAATTTTTTGTACCCTAAAGACAGGATAAGGAAGAGGAGTAGGAGGAGTTGGGAACAGGAGGCAACCTGAAGCGCCCTGCAATCCTCGGCGGTAGAAGGAGATGCGCCAAACAAATTTAAAAAGGTGTATCTCACATGTACCGATACAGACTATCCCGCAATTAAATTTTTTACACTCAAACAGGGTGTATATTGAATAGCGGAATAGGAGAAATTTTACAAAACGGTGTATCTCACACGTACAAACACAATCTAGGCCCCGATTACAATTTTTTGTACCCTAAAGGCAGGATGAGGAAGAGGAGTAGGAGGAGTTGGGAACAGGAGCAAAAACTGAAGCGCACTGCAATCCTCGGCGGTAGAAGGAGATGCGCCAAACAAATTTAAAAAGGTGTATCTCACATGTACCGGTACAGACTATCCCGCAATTTACTTTTTTACACTCAAACAGGGTGTATATTGAATAGCGGAATAGGAGAAATTTTACAAAACGGTGTATCTCACACGTACAAACACAATCTAGGCCCCGATTACCATTTTTTGTACCCTAAAGGCAGGATGAGGAGTAGGAGGAGTTCGGAACAGGCAGGAAGCACCCTCAAATCCTCGGCAGTATGAGATGCGCCCCAAAAATTGGAAAGGTGTATCTCACACGTACCAACACAGACTATCCCGCAATTTAATTGATCCCCAAAGGTTTTTATTGAATAGCGGAATAGGAAATATGATCAAAAAAAGTGTATGTATCTCACACGTACAAAACCACACTAGGCCCCAATTACTATTGTTTGTACCCCTAAAGGCAGGATGAGGAGTAGGAGGAGTATGGAACAGGCAGCACCCTCAAATCTTCAGAAGTATGAGATGAACCCCAAAAACTTGGAAAGGTGGATCTCACACGTACCAACACAGACTATCCCGCAATTTAATTGATCCCCAAAGGTTTTTATTGAATAGCGGAATAGGAAATATGATCAAAAAAAGTGTATGTATCTCACACGTACAAAACCACACTAGGCCCCAATTACTATTGTTTGTACCCCTAAAGGCAGGATGAGGAGTAGGAGGAGTTTGGAACAGGCAGCACCCTCAAATCTTCAGAAGTATGAGATGAACCCCAAAAACTTGGAAAGGTGGATCTCACACGTACCAACACAGACTATCCCGCAATTTAATTGATCCCCAAAGGTTTTTATTGAATAGCGGAATAGGAAATATGATCAAAAAAAGTGTATGTATCTCACACGTACAGAAGCACACTAGGCCCCAATTACTATTGTTTGTACCCCTAAAGGCAGGATGAGGAGTAGGAGGAGTTTGGAACAGGCAGCACCCTCAAATCTTCAGAAGTATGAGATGAACCCCAAAAACTTGGAAAGGTGGATCTCACACGTACCAACACAGACTACCCCGCAATTTAATTGATCCCCAAAGGTTTTTATTGAATAGCGGAATAAGAAATATGATCAAAAAAAGTGTATGTATCTCACACGTACAAAACCACACTAGGCCCCAATTACTATTGTTTGTACCCCTAAAAGGCTGGATGAGGAGTAGGAGGAGTATGGAACAGGCAGCACCCTCAAATCTTCAGAAGTATGAGATGAACCCCAAAAACTTGGAAAGGTGGATCTCACACGTACCAACACAGACTATCCCGCAATTTAATTGATCCCCAAAGGTTTTTATTAAATAGCGGAATAGGAAATATGATCAAAAAAAGTGTATGTATCTCACACGTACAAAACCACACTAGGCCCCAATTACTATTGTTTGTACCCCTAAAAGGCTGGATGAGGAGTAGGAGGAGTATGGAACAGGCAGCACCCTCAAATCTTCAGAAGTATGAGATGAACCCCAAAAACTTGGAAAGGTGGATCTCACACGTACCAACACAGACTATCCCGCAATTTAATTGATCCCCAAAGGTTTTTATTGAATAGCGGAATAGGAAATATGATCAAAAAAAGTGTATGTATCTCACACGTACAGAAGCACACTAGGCCCCAATTACTATTGTTTGTACCCCTAAAGGCAGGATGAGGAGTAGGAGGAGTTTGGAACAGGCAGCACCCTCAAATCTTCAGAAGTATGAGATGAACCCCAAAAACTTGGAAAGGTGGATCTCACACGTACCAACACAGACTATCCAGCAATTTAACTGATCCCCAAAGGTTTTTATTGAATAGCGGAATAGGAAATATGATCAAAAAAAGTGTATGTATCTCACACGTACAGAAGCACACTAGGCCCCAATTACTATTGTTTGTACCCCTAAAGGCAGGATGAGGAGTAGGAGGAGTATGGAACAGGCAGCACCCTCAAATCTTCAGAAGTATGAGATGAACCCCAAAAACTTGGAAAGGTGAATCTCACACGTACCAACACAGACTATCCCACAATTTAACTGATCCCCAAAGGTTTTTATTGAATAGCGGAATAGAAAATATGATCAAAAAAAGTGTATGTATCTCACACGTACAGAAGCACACTAGGCCCCAATTACTATTGTTTGTACCCCTAAAAGGCTGGATGAGGAGTAGGAGGAGTTTGGAACAGGCAGCACCCTCAAATCTTCAGAAGTATGAGATGAACCCCAAAAACCCCAAATATCATTCAGCTCTGCTGCAGGCCACAATTTAATATTTTTTTTAACCCAAGGCTTTATATTGAATAGTGGAATAGAAAAAAAGTGTATGATTTTTGAAACCACTCAATAATAGCACATGTGAACTGAACACAGCAGTGTATGATCAGTCAGCACAGCACAGCTGAAGGAAAAATGCTGCACACAGTGACTGATAGAAAAATACTTTTCTCCCTCCTCCTCAGTGGGCAAAAAAGATTGTGTTCACTGCACCCCAAAAAGATTGTGTTCACTGCACCCCAAAAAGATTGTGTTCACAGCAGCCCACACACAGCAAAATGGATGTGGACCACTGACACCTGCCTATCTCCTATCCCACCCCACACAGCAATATCGATTGTAGTTTGTAGAACACACTGACCCTAAAAATCAGCAGACTCTCTCCCTAAAAGGATTGATAAGATCGTAGATCGGGTGACTGCAAACCCCACCCCACACAGCAATATCGATTGTAGTTTGTAGAACACACTGTCTGACCCTAAAAATCAGCAGACTCTCTCCCTAAAAGGATTGATAAGATCGTAGATTGGGTGACTGCAAACCCCACCCCACACAGCAATATCGATTGTAGTTTGTAGAACACACTGTCTGACCTTAAAAATCAGCAGACTCTCTCCCTAAAAGGATTGATAAGATCGTAGATCGGGTGACTGCAAACCCCACCCCACACAGCAATATCGATTGTAGTTTGTAGAACACACTGTCTGACCCTAAAAATCAGCAGACTCTCTCCCTAAACGGATTGATAAGATCATAGATCGGGTGACTGCAAACCCCACCCCACACAGCAATATCGATTGTAGTTTGTAGAACACACTGTCTGACCCTAAAAATCAGCAGACTCTCTCCCTAAAATGCCTACAACTCGCCCTGCCTAACACACTCCGACCTGTCCCTCAATTCTATGCGGACACAAATGAGTTTTGCCTGCCTGTCTGTCCCTAATCAGCAGCCAGCACGTATGTGTGCTCTGTCCCTGAACTAGTACACAGCAGAATGACGCCGCAGCGGCGCTGCCTCGAACTTATAAAGACTTGGTCACATGCTTCAGATGGCCAATCACAGCTACTAATACATTTGTAGGCATGGCTGGGATGGCTTAGGCACACCAGTTAAACGCTTGTTGATTGGCTGTTGAAAGCCCGCCATGAAAAGCGCGCCAATGCATGCAAAACCCGGAAATAAAATGACCGAACACAGATTTTTACCCGAACATACAGTAAAGTTTTCGGGTCCGTGTTCGGGTAACAAAAATCCAATTATTCGGTAGGAACACGAATAATACAGTCCGTGTTCGCTCAACCCTAGTTTTGTTGGTTGGAATGTGCCTAGACTGCACACAAATTTTCTCGGCCAACAAAATTCTACTTCAGAAGTGATGTCATGTGTTGGTTTGTTTTCTTTGTGTTTTTTCTTCACTGAGCATGCCCAGACTTGCTCATCAGATTTTTCCCTGTCGAAATCTGTACTGACTGCACGAAAATCAGCCGTTGTGTTGACGGCCAACAAAAATTTTATAGTCTTCACACCAGATTTTTTTCGGCCGAAAAGTCGGAGTCGGTTGTTGGAAGCATCATACTAACAAGCCGAAAATCGGCAGATCGGACGTTGGCCGAAAATTCCCTGCCTATTTTCGACACGAGTGTACGGGGCTTATGAAATGTGCCTGTATAATTCATTATGAGATATGTGATGTCAATTTATGAATCAGTCTCATCTATTTTAATGATTTTTTATTTATGTGTCAATAAAATGAGTGTATACTTTTTTGCCTAAATACTTGTGTTGATTACTTTTAATGGTCAGACGCACTGGTTTAGATACCCTCTCCACCATCCCTTTAATTTTACGGTGTGGATGAGGTCCTTTCCTCCATGGATGTTTGGACCTCGCCATACGTGTGCTTTTATTTATCATGTCTAACCCGGGATTGTAGGGATATCTAACCACGTGCTCATAGGTCTATCCAACGACTCTACATATTTTTACATACTAGATAGGAGGGATAGCGGGGTGGCATTTCCCCAACCGCACCTCCTTTCCAGATGTGACAGGGAGACCACATGGGCACCCTGGAGCATGGGGAGCCACAGTCAGGTCTGAATAATGTGTCCAGGGTTCAGGCAGTCTTAAACCCGGACACATGATTCAAAATTTGTTCTGTGTGGGTGAATCCCAGGCAGGTGGCAACCCTAGTGTCTCCAGATTCTAATTTGGAGAACCTACCCAAACTTTCCAATATATTTTTTCCAATCATACAGGTCCTTTCACAGTTGTTGTTAGATCTAAATAAGATCATATAATCAGATTGTATTGTGTGTGGTGAGCTTAAAGCTGAACTCCAGCTTTTCTTACATTTGACATAGTTTGTTGGGGCCAAGTTGACCCCAACTAACTATGTCTCTCACTAACATGTGAAGCCGCTGGATGTGCGGTATAAACTGTATGTAACTGAGGCTACATACTGCATATAGCACTATGTTCTGGGTGCGCGCCGAGACCTTTCTGTCTCATACCCGGAACACAATAGAGTCTATCTGAGCAGCGCCTAGCCATTCATAGCAAGCAATGTATTCTAGCAATGAATACAAAGTTTCCTCTGACTCTGGCTGAGTCAGAGATGTGGGCTGATGATGTCACAACCTCTGATTGCTAGAATACATTGCTTTCTATGAATGGCTGAGCACCTCTGTGATATATATATTGTATATATATATATATAGACGCCCTCTGTTGAAGTCACTTGCTGACGAAACGCATCAGGGCATGGTAACGCGGTCACGAAGGAAGCCTACGTCACACGCCAGACCCGGAAGTTCGCAGCTAGGTACCGAGCGGCGAGCTACTAGGACGGGGAACGGCCGCAGGACGCAGGTCTGCCTTATTCCACGCTTTCACATGTTTTCATGATTGTAAGTGCAATGTTTGAGGGATTTATCTGTTTGGGGAAATAAAAACGTAAGTATGCAGTATCACGCTATGTGACCTCATTACTTTTACATGCACCACGTTATGCTGTTTGGCCCAATTCGAGGTGATTATCGGATTTAGTGGTCGTTTGGCTTTTGGGATACACCGGGTTACTTGTAGTGGAGCTTTGGCCTACATCCAGAGTCTGGAGGTGATCGGGAGGTCCCATACATGACAACGATACTTTGTGGCGTACATTTATTGTCCATCTGGTGAGTGTCCAACCAAAGGGGTGTGCACAGTGGTGAGGTGGAGGTTCCTTCTTCCTTGTGGTGATGAACGATTGAGGATTCACACTGTTTGGACTGGCATCTTTGGATGTTACTGGGACTTTATGCATGAACTTTATTTTCCCTATACAGTGTCATTTATTTATTTATTTGGAATTTTTTGAAGTTCATTTATGTGTGGACAAAGTAGCGCTGCTAGTGTGTCATTTTAGGTGCAGCTACATGCTCTACCACCTAGTGTATACACCTTGTTTACATATATATATATATTGTACTGTGTTCCGGATATGAGACAGGAAGGTCTCAGCTCCAACCCAGAACACAGTGAGGTATGCTGTAGGTAGCCTCAGCTACAGTATAAACAATTTATACACACATCTAGTGGCTTTATATGCTAGTGAGGGACATTGTTTGGGCCAGCTTGGCCCAAACTAACTATGCAAAGTGTAACAAAAGCTGGAATCCAGCTTTAAATCTCTTGCAGACTCCCTTTGCATTTCACCTAACACTTTCTCCTGTCTACCAGAATATCACTTTACTCCTCTATGCAGACCTCCAACATGATGCAGGCAATGAACACTGCCGTCCTATGAATGGTCGTTGCAGGGTCAGATAATCCAGCACAGCTGGGGTGACGGCCTTCCAGTCACCATATTTATATCATAGTGACAGTTGGGTCTGGCATGTCACAGAAAAGTGTCAGGCCTCAGAGGGAGGGAGAGGAGCTCTGAAATATTATCCACAGCAACAACGGCAGGGCAGGGAGAGGTGGTGGAAGGAACTGGAGTGACACTGTCACAAAACAAGGGAAGGTTCGGAAAGTTAGTTTGGACAAAGTCTTGTATTAGAATAAGATAGGATCAGGTTCTGCACGTGGGTTCATATCCGCCCCAGACCTTCACAGTCAATTCGACACAACTCAGCTCCTCAACCTCAATTGCAATGATTCCTGATCAGTATTTAATCGAATGTCCAATGGACACTGACAAAGATGAGAATTACCTGCAAAGTCAAGCCAACACCACCGTCTACAGTGACGCCCCCCAGAGACTAGATGTGCGGGATCCACGGGGGGTTAACAAGCACCTCAAGGTACTTATATAGACATATATGTATGTATGTATATACCTGAATCCTTTAGGCTGCACTCACACCTGAGGGTTGTGTGAATGTTTTCCAGCACTTTTTTTGATGCATTTTCGCAACAGGCTGCCAATGGAATGCACTGTTTCTTGCACATTTTTTTTGGTGCGTTTTCACAATGGACTGCTAATGAACTGTCATTTTTAATGGGCACAAATGCACCACAGAAGCTAATGTACCTTTTTTGGTGTTGAGCCCCATTGGCACATTTTCACGTGTTGATGCACATATAATTGCTCGACTGCTGACTCCATTCAGGATGCAATCAATGCGATGCACATTTTTCATGTGTTCCGTGAACGTGGGCAAAAACACGCTCTTTTGGTTGCGTTCACAGAGTGCTTAGATGTGAAGGGAGCCTTAATGCACAATATACCGACACCTACTGGCTTATTTATTAAAGTGGTGCAAAGTAAATTAAAGATGTGCAAAACCTAGAACCCTATTGAAGCCAGTCTGATTTCAGCTTATGGAAGCCAATTCTTTAACCACTTAAGCCCCGGAAGATTTTACCCCCTTCCTGACCAGGGCCTATTTTGCGATTCGGCACTGCGTGACTTTAACGGACAATTGCGTGGTCGTGCGACGCTGTACCTAAACTAATTTGACGTTCTTTTTTCCCACAAACAGAGCTTTCATTTGGTGGTATTTGATCACCTGTGCGATTTTTTGATCATGCACTATAAACAAAAAAAGAGCGTAAATTTTGCAAAAATAACAATATTTTTCACATTTTTTATATGAAATTCCCAAAAAAAATGTAAAAATCAAAATTTTTTAACATTTTTGGCCAATTTGTTTTATGCTACCTATGTTTGGTAAAAAAAATAGCAAAAAGCGTATTTTGATTGGTTTACGCAAAAGTTATTGCGTTTACTAACTAAGGGAAAGAATGTTGTCATTTTTGTTGTTTTTTTTTTTAACGAGTAATGGCGGCGATCTGCGATTTTTTTGCGGGACTGCGACAATGCTGGCGGACAGATCGGACCCTTGACTGACATTTTTGACACTTTTGGGGTTACCAGTAACATTACTACAGTAATCAGTGCTATACATATGCACTGTTACTGTAAAAATGACACTGGCAGGGAAGGGGTTAACTTTATTTGAGAGGGAGGGGTTAAGTGTGTCCCTAGGGGCGTGCTTCTAGCTGTGATTGGATGTGGCTACTGGTGTAAGAACAGAGATCAACGGTCCTACATAGCAGAACTGTGTGATCTCCATTCTTACACAGGGGAGAATGACAGGCGGCTGTGTTTACATTAGCCGCCTGCCTTTCTCTCGCTCTAACGGACGATCGAGAGTGCTCACGCGCGGGGGGGGGGGGGGTCCGTGAGCAAATGGGCTAGCGACGTAGACCTACTTCGATTTGCCTGTGAGGGGCTGACTGCCGACGTAGATCGGCGTTAGGCAGTCGGCAAGTGGTTAAGGGCTGCTAGAGGATGGTAAAATCAGGAGGTTGAGCTTCCAACAAATGCACTCACTAAGGTCAATGGTAGCCCACCACAACTCTGAACCAAACACTTGGCTCGTGGTTGTGGTGTGGTATTTAAAAATATAAAATCCCACTTGATATTAATTAAAAAAAAGAAAAGGAGATGGTAGGATTCTCCCGAATGCCTGGTAACCTTTGCTCCAATGCCCATTGAAAAGCAATCCACTGTATATCACTTTTCAGAGGGTGGTAGACACTGCTGCTCCTGAGAAAGAGCATTAAGGTCTCTTTTACATGACATTTCTATCCATAAACACGTGCTAAGGGTTCTGGGAAGGCTGTCCACAAGGTTTAGGAGTGTGTCTATGGGAATGTTTAACCATTCTTCCAGAAGCGCATTTGTGAGGTTAGGCACTGATGTAGATGAGAAGGCCTGGCTCGCAGTCTGTGCTCTAATCCTTCCCAAAGGTGTTCTATCGGGCTGAGGCGAGGACTCTCATCCATGTCTTCATGGACCTTGCTTTGTGCACTGGTGCGCAGTCATGTTGCAACAGGATGGGGCCATCTCCAATTTGTTCCCACAAAGTTGGGAGCATAAAATTGTCCAAAATTTCTTGGTATGCCGACACCTTAAGAGTTCCCTTCACTGGAACTAAGGGACCAAGCCCAACCCCTGAAAAACAACCTCACACTATAATCCCCCTCCACCAAATAATTTGTACCAGTGCACAAAGCAAGGTCCATAAATACATGGATGAGTGAATTTGGGGTGGAGGAACTTGACTGGCCTGCACAGAGTCCTGGCCTCAACCTGATAGATCACCTTTGGGATGAATTTGAGCGCAGAACTACGAGCCAGGCGTTCTCGTCCACCTTAGTGCATGACTTCGTAAATGTGCTGAAAGAACGGTCAAACATTCCCATAGACACACTCCTAAACCTTGTGTGCAGCCTTGCCAGAAGAGTTGAAGCTGTTATAACTGCAAAGGGTGGGCCAACTCAATATTTAACCATATGGACTAAGACTGGGATGCATTTAAAGTTCATGTGTGTGTAAAGGCAGACATCCCTATGTAGCACCCTCCTAGATAGGTGCTAGGAAAATTATAGTTTTTGCTCTGCCTGCTTATCAGGAGAGTCTGATCGATAGTTAGGCCTGTTGCATGTGTAATTCACCTGGTCTGAGGGAGTGTACCCACTGTATCCAATAGGGGAGCCTATGAGACACACAGGCTTTTGTAACTATCTCAGTGGGTTGGCACAAGCAGTGGTGCATTCTGGGATACGTTATAAAAGCCAAGGGCACATGTGACAGGGTGTCTTTGGGCGGGAAGCCAGGTCTCAGGAGGAGGGTGATGGCTGTCTCTCCTCCTGTCAGTATGGAAGATGGTCACAGGCAGTCTGCCTGGTGAACTAGAGGTGTGGTGCTGATCCGGAAGGTCCAGTGGATTCTGACAAGGGAGTTGAAGGCAGAAGCAACACAGGGAAAAACAGTGTCCGTGAGTACCGGGAAGCTTGCGGGGGGGTCTGCCCAGGAAGGGGACCACTCCAGTAGAGTGTAAGTGGACAGGAGTTCAGAACACAACAGCAAGAGAAAAAGGGGGGGCCAAGTTAGACCCTAAAGAGTAACCTAAACAGGAGTTCCGTTTCTTCATCTTCACTTCAGTGGCAAAGTGAAGCAGCGGCCTTGTCGCACACACACGACGGTTAGTTGTCCTCAGGATTGTGCATAGTTCTAGTTAGAGTATCCCACTCATCCCTTCTCCCATCCCAATTTCAAGTAAAACACAAAAAAACCAACATCCCCTGGACTGTAGATTGACTGAGCCAAGGATTTAAAGTGATAAGTTTAACAGACTGTTGCTATGGGTAACCCAGGGGAATCCAATCTCAGCAGCTCCCTACGGGGCAGTGCTACACCTATTCTTTTGGTAATATAGTGTGTCTGTGTGTATATATATATATATATATATATATATATATATATATATATATATGTGTGTATATATATATATATATATTTAAAATAAAACATTCCCACACAATCCATTTTGTAATTTAATGTTATTAAATTAAATGCCAAGCCGCTGCAAGCAAAGCCAACAGAATACTGGGATGTATAAAAAAGGGGATTCACTCCAGAAATAAAGAGATTATTCTCCCACTCTACAAGACTCTGGTCCGGCCACATCTGGAGTATGCTGTCCAGTTCTGGGCACCGGTCCTCAGGAAGGATGTGCTGGAGAAGGGCAACAAAAATAATTAGGGGAATGGAGGAAATCAGCTATGAGAAAAGACTACAAGCACTGAACTTATTCTCTCTGGAGAAGAGACGATTGAGGGGGGATATGATATCAATGTACAAATACTGTACTGGCGACCCGAGCATAAGGAACAAACTATTCAGAGAAAGGGAATACAATAAGACACGTGGCCACTCACTAAAACTAGAGGAAAGGCGGTTTAACCTTAAAATACGTAGAGCAGTAAGGATGTGGAATTCTCTTCCACAAGCAGTCGTATCAGCAGGGAGCATCGATAGTTTCAAAAAACTATTAGATGGGCACCTTAGAGACCACAACATACAGGGGTATACAATGTACGGCTAACAGCAAACACACACACACATCATAGGTTGAACTGGATGGACGGATGTCTTTTTTCAACCTCACTAACTATGTATTAAAAATTACCTTTCCATTTCAATCTGTAATTTTCTAAAACTGTCACAAAATTCAATGCAATATGTCAACCTAGGGGCTTCCTGTACATAGTATCCTGCCTAACCTGTATAAAAAAAAGCTGTGTGTACTTACCTATTTTCCAGAGGCGTAACTAGAACCTTCAGGGCCCTGATGCAAGTAACCATGAAGGGCCCCCCAGACCCCTGGCCGGGGCCCTTACCTTCAAGCCCAGGGCTCTTCCCACTAATCC